>NC_133399.1:76242290-76545320 GCF_047511655.1 Castor canadensis | reverse complement strand
CTTATTAGTACTCTTGATATGATTGGTCAGCAGGTTTCTTAAAACTCTTTCATCAAGGTACATTAGTTTTAGAAACTAAGGGTGAGAGTAGGTGAAACCATTAACAACAGGCTAGAGAAGTCCCAAACTCTGTTGAGGTATAGAATCTTGGCCAGGTTGGTCCTTCATTTTCTGGGGTCTTTGGGTCATGGAACATACATAGAGTTATGACACACAAAGAAACAAAACTTTGGGATCACTTGGTAGTTGGTGAAATAGTGAATGTCAACCTGAATCAAATTTTATGAAATGTTGAAATAAAACTGCTAAAATAGTGATATTATTTACTTTAACAGATTATTTTATCAATCTACCTTCATTAGAATATAAAGGTTCAGTAATATTTTAAGGTTCTATTAATTCCATTTTCTAAGAAATATATTCACATAAGTGAACTATACTATTTAGCAACTATGCTATTTATGTGTTCAATTAATTAAGACCTTTTCTTCTCTCTAATTTTGTTATAAGAAGGCAACTTATTTACATGTCACTGGAATAGTCCATGCCACAAGCATATTAAATTAAGAAATGTCCATTTTTAGGAAAGTTTTTCTTTTGTAATTGCACATTGCCATAACCTCAGGGATCCACTTTGTGAAATATTTTTATAGAAATTCATGCCATTGTATTTGGCCAAACACAAAAAAATTAAGTTGAGTTATTGAGTATTGAATAGCAAAAGTTATATCCATTCATATCTAATGTTTCACTGTGAAACATGGATGGTCTTGTTTTCATGCACCTTCAAAGATTAAATGCTTTGCTCTTTATATAACATTTCAATGCAAAAAAAAATCAGACATTAGCTGTCCATCATTTAAACTAGTGGTAAAACTGAGGAGGAGTGATTCTTGACTAGAATTTTTAGTTGTTCATCACTGTAAATGATTTCTATTTTTCTGTATTTTGCAAGTATATTCTTGCCCCCAAACATTTTCCCTACTTGGGAAATAGTCATTAGTTTATTTATTTTCAATGGTTAGAAATTCACAAAATTATGATTAAAGATGTAGAAATTAAATGCATACAACAGGTTATGCTGTCTTTTCCATGAATTTTGTAGCAAATGAATGCTTGCTTGTATTCCCTTCATTCAGACAGTGAAGTCCATCTCAAATGCATCAGGGTAGCAAGTTGATGACAATTGCCTGACCTAAGTGAGAGGTCTGGTTTAGAAATTCTCTTTGTTCTTTGTGGCTCTGTCTTGTGACACTCTGTGATTTCCTTTAAAGTGGAGGCTGGCATAATGGACTGTAAAGAGGATGACCTGGTGTAACCCGACCTACACAAATGTGTTAGTCTTTCTTTGGTTGAACCCTTTGGCATAACTTTATAGATGTTACTAAGGATGCATCATATTGGAATGAAAGAATTTAATTACTTTGGGGATCAATAAGACCTTTCTAAGACATTTCTGAAATATGTTGAGCAACACAAACTTGCCACTTTTTTCTTCCTCCATTTTTAGACACATGACTCTATTAAGGGAAATTTAATCCGTATGTTTCTGATTCCTTTACACTTAACTCATCAAAATGTTGTTTTGTAAGAACGCTTTGAAGTCAAGGGAGCCTTTTAAGTCATTTTTTATGAGACTTTTTCAGGCCTCTTTTCTTAGGAACAGGAAGTGGCACTTAGCCAAGAGTTAACAAACTCAAACACCAAAAGGTTCATCTTGGGTTTGGATCTCTGAACCCACAAGTGTTTGAGTGGACTCTTGACATGACCCATCTTTGCTGTATACTGGTGCCAATCGCCATCATAACAATCTTAATTACCAAGACAACTTCAGGATCCTAACCAACTGCCAACTTGCAAGTGTTTCTCTAATCAACCTACTTCATGCTAAATTATGAGTCATTTAACTTTAAAGGAACTACTTTATTACCCATTCTGCCTAGTGTTTTTGTGACTTTTGTGAGAGCTATTTAAATTGTCACTCTCATGAAGCTAGCTAGCTAGAACATTTAAATCACAGATTTCAAGTTCACAGGACAAGTGAATGTTGATTGACTAAGAAAGCTTCTACCTACAAAAACAAAGAGATTATTTCAACCACTCCGCTCTGAGTAAAGAAGATAACATGGATTCTGTAATCCTTTGGAAAATAAAATACATATTAAAATAACAAATGAAGCATCTGGCTTCAGAAGTTCTCATTTGATTTATACTCAACTGTTGTTGTAAGTGTAAACTGGCCTCCATTTCCCAGGAAATTTATAGCCCAAACAAGCACAGTGCTGTCATGGTGGTTTACACTGTCTAAAGCAGTTGAAGTGATTCTGTCCAGTAGTAAGCTTTAAAATCAGCTTGCTAAATCTCAATTCTACAATTTAGAAATTACACAACAACAAATGTGCCAAAGATTAACAGCTAATCTAGGTTAAAAGCCTTCAAGTAGTCTGAAAGGTAGCCCAGTGAGAAATAATCTTAGAAATAAGAGTTTCAGTAATGAAGAGTGACAAGTAGACAATTCAGGCAGGTGGCTCCACCTTTTCTTAGGGGAATGCAACTCAGCATTCTAGCAAGTGTTTATAGTCCAGGCTTGGGAGCTTGGGAATGTGGCACAGACCATTTTTGTAGAGATGCATCAGGGTAGGATAGAATAGGGACTGAGTGCTCAGAGCCTCTGCAACCAGATTACTTGGTTCAAAGACTGACTCCATCCATCCATCACTGGATCTGTGATCTTTGGAAAATGGAGGTAATAATAGGAACTATTTCATTAGGCTGTTGTGAGAATTAGTGAGATGATGCATGTGAAGTTCCTGGTAGAGTCTTGATAATGTTAGTTTTGAAGATGATGATGACAACAGTGACAATGTTGGGTTGGAGTGGGGAATAGTGTAATAGGGAAGTAGCCATTCAGACATAAGTCAAACCCTGGACTTACTAAATCCTAGTGTTCTTCAACCTTCACAGGGATTATCTCTTACATCCATGGTTTTAGTGAATCCTGTTTATTGATAACTTTCAAATCAATGTCCTTCATGTAGGTCTCTCTAAGACAAGGTCACTATCAGCCTAGTCTTCAGCTTTTTATTCAACTTGCATGTGTTTCCATTTTCCCTAACTTCACACCTGATGTTGCTCCAATTTTAGTGCCTTTACTCCTTGCCAGTCTGGGAAATTTCTACTGATTGCTGAAGCACTTGTCCTCTGTAGAAGCCTCTAGCTCCTTTTGGTGATTTAAGTGATCCCTCCCTCTACCACCTCAACTCACATTGCCTTATAGACCTCATCATGTTGCATTGGATTCCCTTGGGTATTCATCTCTTCACCTCCTGAGAGGACTGCAAGGCACAGCCTCCATCTCCTGCCCTTGGAGGCCAGTCCCTCAAAGGGTACTACTGGCAAAGTTGAGTGCCATGGGGATAGTCTACTTGTATGAATGAATTTTACCTTTTTCTATAAAGATATGCAACAGAGGTCTATGGAAGAAGAGTGCATATTGCATTTTATGCATTATAAACTTAATGTCATAGCCCAGATTTGAGAGCAGCTCCACCAGGCCAGAGAGTCTCCTTGTTAGATGAGTGCCTGGCATAGAGGGACACACACTATTTGATAAGTGAATGTATGAAAGCAAAGCAGATATAGTATTTGTCTAGTTAAAATGAAAGCACCAGTATTCTTTGCACTTATTCAGATATTTGCTTCAGTTCTTTAGAGTATTTTTCCAGTCTTTAGAGTGATTTAGTTTAGCCGAACCAAATCAGATGTCAATGTATCTTTTTCTCTATCCTCATTGCTAACACTGCCACGTTAGCCTCATGCATGTGGGACTTGCAGAGAAGCTTGTAGACAATCTATGAAACCCAATTACTAATGCTCTGTGGAATCTGAAAGTCACTAGCTTTGAGTGATCTATGTATATGATGAAGAGGTGGCTTAAAGAACACCAGGTGCCCTATTGTGAGGAACTGTGGACTCTGCCTGGCTTCAGTGATCTGAACTACAAACCCACCTGAAGACATTCTGGCACTTTTTACCTAGATGTAGAAAGTCTAAAGTGCAGTCAGTTGCTGAGAGCAGCTTGAAACACTGTGCCTTCATCAATCCTCTGCTTCAGGAATGTAATCTAACATGTCTGCTACTCTCTAGTCATCATTTCACAATACTCAGGCTTATATAGGGTGGTCCTAAGGGGTGCTTTTAAAGATCTAGGTCACAGCCTATTAACTGGTTATGAAATTAATATAATAGGTTGTCAACAGAATTTAATAACAAAATAAAATAGAACATACCTACCAACATGTTTTACATGGCAAGGGTAAATATTGCTTCTTCAAACTTTTGTATCTACATATACACATGTTTTTCTTTTTTCATGTGAAAGTGTGGGGTGGTGTGTGTTTGTGTGTGCTGGCTCTTGTGTAAAATTTGTTTCTTACTCTGATTTGCAGTAAAAACAGTTTGAAAGCTGCTATCTTAACTCTGAAGCAACTTGGAGTTTGGATGTTGTGCAAGGAGTCACAGCCAAACTGCTAAGCTGGAACCCTGCTTGGCACAAACTCATGTATGTCATGTTGCTTTTAGCAAAGCCAACTTTCAGTGATTCATATAAATGGAGGACCAGGATATCTGAGAAAATTTGGAAATGCTCATGTTTAATTTGATTTGCTTTCCCTCTTCATTAGAGAACCATCTATTGCACAGATGGTGTGTGACAGGGACTATTCTAATGGTTGCAAGTTACCAATGTAAAATTCGGTCCCTGTCCTCATGGAATATGAGACCTTTCCTCACAGAAGATTTTACAATTCTGAGCAACAAAGCTAACTGGCTTATTTGATTTCCTCCTTTTCTCCAACTGTCAACCATCTCTGATAAAAAGGCTAATAGAAAGAAACTGTTCAAATAGAAACTAAACAAAAAAAAAAAAGGGAAAAATTGGATCTGAATGACACATAATTAGACCCTAGGTATCTGAGGCAATAGGGGAAGTAATAAAATGTCATGTACAGGCCTAACTTCTAAAATTGGGAGAGGAAAGAAAAACCCTCAGTTCTAGCTCTGTGTCGAGTCTCCAGAGTATTATTGCTGTGCCTATTGTCATTGGACTACCTGAATTTTCATCCCCAGAAGGAATAAGAAACTCTCCCACCTACCCCACTTTATTCTTCTCCTCCTGGAGCAAGAACTCATGTAGCAAGTTATTTTTTTCTCCTGCTACTTATTTTTACCTGTTTCTACTTGCTTTATGCTGGATTGTAACATTTAAGAATCACTAAGTAGAATCTCTTCAGAATAATTGGTCATAAACATCCCATGTTTAGTTAACAATTAAAGTAAGGAAAGCAATAGACTTGTTTTTTAAAGAGGAAAAAGAAAGGATGTATGCTGTAGTCCCTAAAAGCCTTCCCCATGTTCTGTTTACATAGGAATTTCAAAAGCTGACAGTGTCTTTCCTTCCTTCCTGCTCCTTGATGTGGTGAAATGCTTCCCATGTAAGTCTGATCATTTTAATTTAAAATATTTATATTGTCTCACGTACTCAGACACTCTTCTGGATTGGACTGCCGGAGCACAAGGGCTTCATAGCTTCTAAACTTGTGTTTTTTTGTTTTTCTTTAAACAAGCTCAACTTGTCCTATCATATAATTTAACTCTAAGATCATTCCACATGACTGCAGGAAATCTTCTTTTAAACAAGATTATATACTTCAAGAATGGAAATGCTCATTTTTTTTTACTGAGTTGTAGCTTTCATGGTTATTCCTCTACTTCCTGATAGCATATTTTTGATGACACATCCATAGCAACGGTAGTTCTATTTATAAGTAAACTGAAGAAGAAGCATGGACTTTGGCTAACCTGGGTGTACAAAGCACACTCTGAATGCAATTGTAATTATGTTCAGTAGGGATTGTGTGGTCCAAAGTTTATCAGGATTTCCACAGAAATCTGTTCTGTGGAAGAAATTATATTAGCTATCACAACATATCATGAAATAAACTGATGTAGAAATCCCAATTCTTTTAAACCATTTTAAATGTAGTTTAAGAAAAATAAGCAAAAGTTAGTATCAGGGTAAATCTCAGTGAACTACCTGAATCCATTCAATAATTAGCTCAAAAAATCTATACTAGGGACTAATTGTGTAAAATATTCCAGGGACCACTGAGGTAAAAAAGGATGTCATTTTCAGCTTGAGATGCTGAGTCTTCCAGAGCAGATGTATGCATGAATATATGTGATAAATGCATAGCAAAATGTGAGGCAATATGCATGAAAATTTGGAATAATAAAATAAGTTATGCTAAGGACATAGGCTCAGACAAATGAGGAGTGCCTATTCTGCACTGGAGTATTGGGTAATGTGTGACAGAGAAGGAAGAATCATGAGGGAAAAGAACAGTTTGAGCCATTGTGATAGAGAAAAGGAAGACAGTTCCAAACTGAGCGAGCGTGTGAGCCAATGCTGGCCTTCCATTTTGACTACTTAATGTGAGACAAAAAAGACAAGGTGGGGTTAGATTTAGAGGGGTCTTCTATGCTCTGCTATAGAGTTCACACTTTCTATTCTGTAGAGAAGAAAGATCCATGATGGCTTTGAACAAGAATATGTTATCATGGTCTTTCTTGTTATTTTGCACAATTTTTGTTTAAAAATTTTGTGCATTATTTCATTATTTAGATTTTGGGTTTTGTTTGTTTTAGGTTGTCATGTAGTAAGTAACTAGTCATAAGAAGTAATGTATTACAAGACAGGAAGCCCAGAAGGAAGGTGTCCAGTTTGTACATAATTAAAACAGTCTTAAGAAAATGTAACAAAGTCAATATTGTAAGTAGGAAGGCAAAGCAGGAGGAGAAAGAGAGACCCTGGTAGTCAAACTGGTAGTCAACTTGGTAAGGTAATTGGGGACAGGTAAGAAAGAAGTACTAGGAGAAGAATGGTTCCAAAGATTTCAGGTTTTGTGATATAGTACATAGTAAAAGATTAATGGCTCCCTAGAAAAGGAAGAATATATTGTGTGGTAGTTGTGGGGAAGAAAGTTGTGGGAAAGTCTCAGACCTTCTGATTTAGCAGGTCTGAGTAGAGTCTCACACTTTATTTTCTGTTTTCCCATAAGCTTGCAAGAGGTTCCCATTCTGCTGGCTGGTTCCTGCAACAAAAATCTAGATACTGGGAAAGAAGTTACTTTAGTGTGGTTTTATAGAGTTTGGAGTTAAAGTCATAGGAGCTAGGGTATCAGCATTATGGCATTTAGAATAAAAAGCGAAGCAGGAAGGGGACAGAGTCAACAGATGTGCTTCAACAAGGGGGTCAAATGAGAAACAAGAGCTAGAAAAACAGTAGGAAGGAATATCCATCATGCTGTGTGAAAGCAATGGCTACTTAAATTATAGAAGCCAGTGGCGGAATTTGAAAAAGGATAATGCTTATCATAGCCAAATATTACACAGTTCCAAAAGCATGGGGGTTAAAATCAGGACTGGAGATTAGCAAGTTTTAGGTGACTTTTAGCACACTGCTTTCTGTAAAAGATAAGATTACAGGATAAATGATAGAATTCAGTGGAAAGTACTGATGGAGTAAAAATGAATGTAGTTGTACTTTTTCTCTATAATTATTGGTGTATGGAATCATGAAGACATAGTTTCTTGTCAGTATTATTGTTTCAAATGAGCTTTTACTTTTTCAGATGACACAGAGTGACAATGACTTCAGTGACAGATAGAGAGATCTCAACAGTACTGAACTCAGGAGAAGAGGAATATTTGAGTCTGTTTTAGTTACGTGCTGCTCTATGACAAACCACCTTAAAACTTAGAGATCTCAAATAATACCATTTCAACTAGTGTGAGGTGGTCACTTCCCAGCTTCTTGGAAGGTGGAGGCAAGAGGGTGAAGAGTTTGCGGCCAGCCTAGGCAAAGGTAGTTAGCTTCTATCTCAAACAAAATGAAAACAAAACAGCCGGGATCATGGGTCAAGTGATAGAGCACTTGCCTAGCAAGCATGAGGTATGTGGCCCTGGGTTCAATCCCCACTACCACAAAAAGAAATAAGACTGCTCTCTCACTTACCCCATCCCTTAGCCAGGGTGGCTAAAATGTGAAGATTTCTCTTACTGACCGAGTCCACTCTTTCCATTGGGCCTTTCTGCAGAATGACCTGGACTGTTTTCCATGGTGATTGAAGAGAAAGTGTCATAGTTCTGAAACTCACACAACATTCCTGCCAGGTTCTCTAGGTCAAAGAAAGGCATTTTGCAGCTCTCAGGGTAGCTGAGACTCGATGCAGGAAAGGACCTGCAAGGGCACAATCACGGAGAAACATAATACATTGCTGCTGTTTTGTAATAGTTTAGCAGAGTGCTTCTAAGACAGGAAAAAGAGAGATGATTCTGGTTGATTTGAAGTACTTTTCAAGTGAGAGAAGAAACTTGAACAAGTTCAGACAGAAAGGCCTTCATTTGCATTGTTGAAAGAGGCTCTTCTCTTATAGAAGTAGTCATGAAGGAAATTTTATGAATTAGAGTATGATTCTAATTTAAAAAAATAAAATATAGGGAAAAAAACACGTGGTCTCAGAATAAAGCTGCTACTAGGGAATGTAACCTAATGAGAACCTGATTTGCAGAGAAATTTTCATTTATTAGAAAATTTTTAAAATTTATTTAAATACTTCATTTATTTGAAGTATTTTTCAAATGGGCATGTTATTTGTTCCTCTACTTTTAATGTGCCTTGGGTAAAGCTAATGTCAAGAACTGTGAAGCATCTAATATTTTATACGAATGGCAAGAAAACATGTTAGCATGCTACAGATAGAGGAAGAAGAGATGAGACTCCTTTACCAGAAACAAAGGATTTTATTATTCACAACATAGTAGTGTTCAGAATACCACCACCTTCTTGGGTCACTTCTTTAAGCACCAATATCTACAAGGCAATGTGAAGAGGGCCAGGTGGCACCTGAATGAGTAGAAGATTGTGTTGGAGGACAAAGAGTTGACTTTAGGAGGCCTGAAATTTTATAATGGGTAGTTAGTATAATTGTTCTTTGCCTATAGGAAAATATGCTTTTTAATTATGCCATTTTTGTTGTGGAGGGAGTTCCCATCTTTATCTTCCAAGGATATAAGCAAGCCTATTCTGTGTTCCGGGAGATACTATCTCTATCCAATACTGTTTGCTATACAAGCAATGGTATGCAGAAATGTAAATGATCCAAAGAGAATTGTCTTCCAACAACTGGTTTTGAAATACTATTTCACCATGTGAAAAATGGTCAAAATAAAATCTAAATAAATTTCTACCATAAAGAAGTATTTCCTAATCATCTATAGTAAATAGTTCTTAAAATAATTCTTATATTAAATGTGTAGCATGCTTATTGATGTATCAACATTTTTATCATCATTCTTTTTTCATGCAGGCAGTAAAAGAACAAATACAAATACAAAAGAAGCTGTAAGTAACTCAGAATATGGATTCCAGTGTTCAGGCCTTGATTGAATCTTTGGGGAAATCATAGTCACCAGGGTGTTAGTGGGTCAATTGAGCAACAGCAACCAATGGCCTTCTCTAGGATGGCCCTGTGGAGGTGTTCTTTGCTTTAACATCTGGACTGTCTGTCACCTATAGCAGGAGTTTCTCTATCCCTCTTGCAGGACAGCTGGAATCTTTTCTACTCTGGGGCATATCTAGAGATATGCTCCAGAGAGTTTGTTCCAGCTCAGGAGTGTCCATTTAGGTAGGGATTTGACATGGATTCATGTTTCCAATTTACTGAGGGATGCAGCCCCAATTGTAATGGAACCCAGAGATTTCTTTAAAGCAGGATAAGAAATTTCAGTTGTTCATGGAATACTTTCAATTATTGGTAAAATTTGAGTATAATATTTGCTGAGCATTATGTAGCTATATTTTTCTAATGCCATTGAAGTCATCAAATATATGTCACCTGTAAACAGAGGCACATTATAATACATATTACAATCTATTGTAGATTTAATTTTACTTATTAATTCATTATGGGGAGGATGATCAATTCTCTATCATGAATAAATAACTGAGCATATGAATATGAGACACTATGAGAGGAAGGCAGAACATGAATTGGAATTTAAAATGTTCAATTTCTTCAGCATTAGTATGCAAATATTTAAATTTCATGTTATCATCTCTTAAATTTATGTTTGGATTTCTTTTTCATTGGTTTAGTTTGAAATATAATTTAATTTTAAGGGGTGAACACTAAATAACTTCTGAATGCTTTAGTAGTGTTGGTTAACTTGGTGAAATGCTGAAGTGGTTTAGAATGTAAAGCTGAAAAGAATGAAGAAAGAAATCACTGGAAAGAATGCAAGTGTCAGTATCCACTTTGTTTCCAGCATTCAATATGCTTAACTTCTCCTATGGCCACCTTAACTTCCTCCTAAACGCTGGCTGTATAGACTTATTCTATTTACATTACTTTATGAGTTAAGTTGCAATATTTTCATGCTACTTTGTGTGTTGTCACTATAATGAAATACTTCAGTTCTGAAGGGTCAAGGACATGGTGCCTACACCAGCTGAGGTGTACGCCTCTCCTGACTGCAGCACATGGATGATAACGGTGGGAGCACATGGGGGAACAAGGGGGATGACAATGGTGGGAGCACAAGCGGGAACAAGGGGGATGACAATGGTGGGAGCACATGCAGGAACAAGGGCTCCTTCAGGAAGTCAGAGCGAGTTGGATGGAGCCAGGCTCAGACTTTTATAACAACTCTCTTGTAAGGTGAGGAAACTTTCTTAACATCTTTAAGGGCCTCACACTAGGGAGGACAGCCAACATCTGAACCACAACACTTTTTTAAACATTTACTTTTTTATTATTTCATTTTTTTGCTTTTTTTACCTATTGTTTTCTTATTCTTTCTCTTTCCCACCCTTCATTTAATCTTTTTTGAAAAACTCATTGGTACCGTTGAATGTTTTTAGACTTTTTCAGAGACAGAGAATGACCATGAGAAAGACAAAGACATGACTTTGGAGAAATTAATTAATCAAATATTAGTTCTGAGGAAAAATTCATATTTTGTGTTTAGGAGATTTTGATTTTCAGATTTAAAAAATTTTCTCTGCTAATTTTTAAGACCAAGTACAATGTCCAGGCTAACTATGAAGGGTGAACACCAAAAGGAGCAGCAGTTCACAGACCCAAAGGTGTTTTACTCTAAGCAAACAAAGAGGTGCATCAGAAGTAAGAAATAAGATTTCTGTGGACTGAATATTTGTGTCCCCCCAAATTCATATGTTCAAACTTTAACTACCAAATTGATGACAGTAGGAGACAGGGCCTTTGGGAGGTGATTAAGACACCATGGCAGCATCCTCATGAATGGGATTAATATCCATAAAATGAGATGCCAGGGAGATCTCTCACCCCTTCTACCCAAGTGAGGACAAGTGAAAAGATGACTGTCTGAACCAAGCCCTCACCAGACACTGAATCCGTTCCAGTTTGATCTTGAATTTCCTAGCCTCCAGAATGGTCAGAAATAAATGTTTGTTTGTAAGCCACTCAGTTATGGTATTTTCATTACAGTAGCCTGAAGGGACTTAGACAAAGGTACTTCTCAATAAAACTTTAGGCTTCTTAGCCAATGTTATTGGTTAAGGTTTTGTTGTTGTTGTTTGTTTATTTGGTTAAGTATGGAAATTACTTGCAGAGGGCTCTTGGCATTCAGCCACATTGGCAAATATTAGAGGATCACTTTCTCTTAGCTAGCTATGCTAAGGCAAGCAGAAGGGAATGTGAGTGAGGCAGCTGAAATAGTAGAACTACAAGCAGGGGAAAAGCTTTAGGAAAGAACAAAACCCAATTCGAATTTTGCCATTGTACAGTTACTGCAGGGAAATGGCTATCATAAGAGACCATCCCAGGAGTACAAAACTCAAATGTGGTTTTTTGAACCAAGAAGACCTCCTGACTGCTGGTGACATGATACATCTATTTCAAGTAGTTATCACTATGTGACTTTTTCCTTTGGTTGAAAGGACTTTGGGTTATGTGTTAATCTTTCTTTGAATGCATGTGCCTGTTGGATATCAGGGTAGTACAGAAACTCGGAAATGCGGTAGTTAGCCACAGCTGGGAGAGTGAGGAAGGCACATAACCTAAAATGAAATTGGGCAAGTATAATAAAAACAGCAGATATAATTTATTGGCTGATTGCTGCCTGCCAGGTTTAATGTTAGGATATGGAGATTTGGTGTCAGATGAGGTGAATTTAGTTCCTGTCCTCCTATAGTCTGATACGTATCCATCAGGAACTAGGGAAGTCATCCACCTTGAAGGTAAAGCCAGTGTTCAGGATATCAGACAAGATAAAGCAAACATGTCAGAAAAATGAATGCCAGATGCTTTTTCTATGGGAATCGTGAAAGAAAAGCTGTTTCTTCCTCAGTCAAAGTTTCTTCCAAGCAGAGGGATAGAAGTCACTTAGTAAATGTGATAAATCAAGGTTTTACTTACAGCAAGGAAGAAGGGGGACATAGAAGGACAGGAAAATCGGTCATCTGGCTAGAGTAGAGTAGGCAGGAACAATGACAAGGGTAGAATGAGACATGTAGATCATAACCCATTCACTACTCTCACAGGTGCTTTTGATAGTAGTGAGGCTCAGAAAACCCCAAAGTATGGTACCTTTGAGCTTCAAGATTCAGCTTCAAGGTTTCTCCTTGCATTCCCCACATCTCTTAATCCTCTCTTTTCTAAAGAGCAGGGGGGCTTCCTCTGAAGCTCCCTTCCTAGAGGGAATGCAAAATTGTCGTGATAATTCCTTAACTAGGAAATATTAACCACTAGAAAAAAAGACTAAAGATGTCCGTGCTCATGGCTCCCCTCCATGACACTTTTCATCTCTTCTTCTAAGGGCAGCTCTGAGGGGTTACCTGAGAGACTGCCTACGCAATAAGACATCCTTTGTCTACACGCATTCTCATTCACCCCTCCCATAGCTTGTCATCACCAAAAGAAATCAAGCCCCTCCTTACCTAAGCCTGGCAAGTTATTTAAGTCTCAACCATTTTGGCCCTTCTAAGATGCTCATTGTGCATGAATCCTGTGCTGTTATTTTTCCTTGTGCATACTACTAAAATTGTATGACTTTTTCTCCTATTAGTCTGCCCATTAGTTGATTCAGTTCCATGAACGTTCAGAGGGTAGAAGGCCCACAGTATAAATATCCACCCTCCAAAGATAGCATATTGTGCTTGCAAATACATAGTGAGGGTTTTGACCCTGAAAATAAGGAGAACAGCCTGGCTGTATCACTCTTCTTTTTCGGGTTCGATTCTCTTCTCATTTTCAGTTCCCACTAGGATCATTATACCTCAGAAACCATATTTGGTGTCAAAGAAGTAACAAAGAAGCATGGGTCTTCCATTAATAAGGTAGTTCTTTGTTAAGAGAAGTGTGTGTGT
This sequence comes from Castor canadensis, assembly GCF_047511655.1. Taxonomy (NCBI): domain Eukaryota; kingdom Metazoa; phylum Chordata; class Mammalia; order Rodentia; family Castoridae; genus Castor; species Castor canadensis. The sequence goes on along the minus strand of NC_133399.1, from coordinate 76,531,852 downwards.
GTGTGGGGAAGATAATACAATTAAGTACAAACAGAGGCATGTTCAAATTATCAGGGGAGTCGTTGGATAAAATCTCTAGCTCTAGGGAGTAGGGGTTTTAATAGAATGTTAAAGAGGAAGTGAGAGCTGAGTGCAGGTGTCTAATTCCTGTAGTCTAAGCTACTTGGGAGATAGAGATGAGGAGGATTGTGATTTGAGGTCAGTCAGGACAAAAAAGTTTAAGAGACTCCCATCTGGATGGAAAAAAGCTGGCTATAGTTGGGCATGCCTGTCATCTTAGTGATGGTGGGGTGTTGAAAATAGGAGGATTACAGTCCAGACTGGCCTGGGCAAAAGTGAGACCATATCTCTGAAATAAACAGAGCAAAAATGGTTGGATGTGTTGATCTGTATCAGGGAGGAGGACCAAAAGAGAAACAGACAGGTTATGTTCTGGTAATGAGGCAGGGGGAAGGGATGGAAATACAGAGAGATAAAACTTAAAGAATTGAAACATGAAGAAGGTCACAAAGCACTGGGGGAATGAAATAGCCAATGAAGTCACATGCAGCCATATGTGGGTTGAGCTTTGCTGTTTGCCTCTGTAACCTGCTTGCAAGTGTATTAAAGGTAAGCCCTCTTTGTTGTTGGGGCTCAGCCTTTGGACAGGAGTCTGTTGAGTCTGTGCCAGCACAATAAAATATTGCCTTCCTGCTGAACTGCCTCAGTGACTCTCGGGTTGAGATTCCTGCAATAGCTCAAGTGGTAGAATATCCATCTAGCAAGCAGGAAGCTTTGAGTTTAAAGCCCAGTAAACTTCCTTCTCCACCTGCCCCAAAAAAGCAGATATGAATACCAAGATGATTGCATGAATACCAAATTGGTAGTCATGGTAAGGGTTTTAGGAGGAGATAGATTTGCAAGTGAAAGAAGTGAAATTAGTGAGACATTGATGAACGTATAGGACATTTGCTCCAACAGGTTATAGGCTCCAAGGAAAGTTCTGGGTTTTCACACAGAGATGGTAGTTGAAAAAAATGAGTATAGAAGTATTTGCCATTGGGGACTAATAGGAATGAGGAGCACAGGGTCTAAAATGGAGTGAGAAAAAGCAGCAGTTTCAAGGGACAGGCAGAACAAAAAACAGAATAAACTGAGAAGGAGGGAATAAGATGTTGAAGAAAAGTAATGACATCATTGGTTAGAGAGTAGGAAAAAAACCTATTTTTTAAAGTGTCTGATAATCTAGCAAAGTCAACGAATATAAGACTTGAATTTAGACACTTCCAGGGCCATGGTGGATTCCAGACTTGGGTCTTTGCTGAGATCCAAGAAATAGCAAAGACTGGACATTTGAGGGACAGAGGCAGAGGCTAATGAGGGAGGGTGGTGGTGAGCTGGTGTCCAAAAGCAGGGTTGGACTCAGGCTTGACACCTGGGAAAAGTTGTTAAAAATTTGAAGAACACTACAAATATTTGCAAGGCTGGCGATTGTTTTATTTTTTTGACTATATGCTTCCTTTTCTCTGAATTTTAATGACTTAACTAAGAGCATTTAAGTACTACATTTTTTTTCCAGGCTTATGAAACCTCCCATTTTGCTAACAGGAGAATACAATTACTGTCTAATCAAAATAATTGAATGGCTAAGTATGATCACTTCAAGAACTGGGAAGAGTCATGAATGCGAAGAAATAATTTTATGTAATATTTATCTGCCCCTCCCAGGTGCAGCCAGCTTCTGCAGAACCAATTCTACTAGACCTAATGGGATACCTAGGTGACTTGCTAGTGAGGTTTGCAGCCCTGGGTCCAGGATTCAGTATGACTGTGGGTGAGCCTTGGGCACAGTAAGTCTCAGCCCCCTACAGGTGTCCTGGGATTTTCTGGCACCACATCCCTCAGCGTCTGTCTTCAATGGATATCCCTCTGTTTATCTATGCAGACCTTAAGAGCACATGGCCTGATCTTCCCATGCTATCTGATAAGAACTCCATGGACCCTGACATTGACCAAGGCAGACCTGAATTAGGCCCAAGTTGCCCCCTCACCCTGGGCCTCAGCATTGGACCTCAGCAAAGTGAGTTTCCCACAGTTTCTCTGCAGCTGCCTGTACCTTCCGTCTGGCTGTGTTCTGAGGGCGCAGCCTGCTGGCCTTCATTCATTAAAATTCATGATGTTTCATCACAGATAAATGGCTACTTTCACAGAAAAAGCATTCAATTTTGCTTCTGTATTTTTTCCAGAGACAAAATTGAAATTAAATAGCAAGAATGAAGTATCATAGTCTGCCTAAAGTTGAGGGTGTCTTTACCTGAAAAAACTGCTCAAATCTCTCTGTGTTGTCATTGATGGGAACCAGCAAAGGTAGGGACGTGACCATTTTCAGCAAAGAGGTGCCACTCCACAGTGCACAAAGGGGCACTAGGCATGTCTATGAAGTTCCACCTTGAGGACTGAAAGTCCAAGTTAGTGCTTTAGGAGCTGGCTGTGGAAAATCTCAGATATGATTGATAGGTTTGTAGGTTGGTTGGCAAATAATTCTGTTTGTACAACATTTTCTTTTCTTCCTCTCTTTTTCTGTTGCTGTGCTGGGGGTACATTGTGGCATTTACAAAAGTTCTTACAATAGGTCAAATATATCATACTTGAATTCACCCCCTCCATCATTCTCCTTTGTCCACCGTCCTCCCGTTCCTGGAATAGCTCCAACATCATTTTCCCACTTCATCCACATGTACACAGTATTTGCACCATCTTCACCCTCCCACACCTTTTCTCCACCTCCTCCCCACGCCTACTGATTCAAAATTTTCTTTTCTAAAGTGAAATTTAGCATTTTTTTCTGTTGTTAAAAACAGCTATGCTGAGTTAAAGAAAGAATAACTTCCTATAAAGTTATTTTTATATCTGAGATTAGAAATATCAGGAAATATGTTATGGTAAAAAAAACTATACACATACTAAAAATACAGGTCCACTGACAGACATTATTGCTCTAAAAGTCCCAAATTGGTCCCATCTTAGGAAAAAAAATCTTATCCTCTTTCCCTTCTTTTTTTTTTTAAAACAATCTAAATTGGTCTAGCACTTAATTAGCCTTGGAAGCAGTTTTGGTTTTAATATTTAAATGTAAGGATTAAAAAATATTTTTCGAGGTACTGGGGATTGAAGTCAGGGCCTTGAACTTGCTAGGCAAGCACACTATGCTTGAGCTATGCCTCCCAGTCCTTTTGGTTTTTAGTTTTTTGTTTTTCTGGATCTTGAGCTTTTGCCCTGGGCCAAAATCAGACTGTCCTACATCTGCTTCTCAAAAAGTTGGTATTAAAGGCAGGTGGCACCATGCCAGCTTGTTTTTTAAGACAGGATCTCACTAATTTTTGCCCGGGCTGGCTTCAAACTTCGATCCTCCTATCTTTGCTTCCTGAGTAGCTGAGATTATAGATATGCACAACCATTCCCAGTCCTAGAGCTCAATCATTGATCATTCCCTGTTTGAAAATGTTTTAAAGTATTTAAAAATGTTAATGGATTTTAAAATATCTTTTTTTTTTCAAAGGCCAGCTTTTACAGAACCTACTGTTATACTTGCATCTAAAGGTCCCAGGTTTTTTTTTTTTTCTGTTTTGATGAAAAAGGTGATTTCTGGCCAGAGAAGATCAATAGTATAAGGCTGAACATTGTCAATATGTTGAAACTCTTTTTATTCTCAGACCAGAAGTATACAGGGAGCATTGCTCTTTAGAAGCCAGTATTTAACCACTAAAAATAGCTCACAGAATGTGAAGTCACCAAAAAGACATCACGAGCCTGGGAAAACAAGAGCTCAGTGATTTGTTTTCTGTGATAAGATGATTTCAAAGTACCTCAAGGGCTGGAATGAGACACTGGAGTCCCAGGCCATCCCCAGAGGTGCTTATTTTGGGAATGCTCACGGAGGATAAAGACGCGTGCACACTAACTACTCGGAAAGGGAATATATACTCCACTGTCTGTGCTGGCAGCGTTGAAGGCAGCTTGTTCCTCCTAGCAAAGTCAGGACTCAATTTGTGGAGGAATCAGATTGAGAACTTCATTACCCTTTGAAATGCCTGGCAGTGAGTCCTGATGAAGTGAGGTTAGCGGAGGTCAGGGAGAAAACCAACAGCTGCAGGAATTAGTGTTAATCAAGTAGAGGATGGGCATGTTTGGAAAGGGCCCAGAACACGCTTTCTCTTTTTCCTGTCTCCTGCTTAATCCCTGGAATTGCTTGTGTCTTGTATATTTTAGAATGAGAAGTGTCCAGCTTAGAAATTGTTTTAAGGTTAATTGCTCTTAGGGGACATTTGGCTGTGACCATGTTTCTGTAGCCTTTCTCCTCCAAACTAACACCATCATTTTCTATAGACCTAGATAGAGGTCAGGTCAGTCTGTAGGTGGGAGTAATAATGAACTCCAAATAGAGGGGGCTTGCTCTCACCTCCCTGCCTCCCATCTCAGACCATGGGTAGACAGTGCAGCCCGGTGTTGAATGGGAAGTAATGGGGTGGGTCAGACAGTAGTTACTTCTGCTTCAGATGTCTCCATCAGGATCTTTAGGGTGTACTCGCTTCCCCTTCATCTCCCTTCCCCATGCAGACAGGGCTAGTGATAGGAGTTGGGGCACCCTGTGGATCTTAGCAGAGGGTCCTCAAAGTATCTAAAATAGTGCTGATGCAGGTCCAAGGTGAATAGAATCGAACATCCAGTGAGTTCTAGGAGTGGAAGTTCAACAACCCGCCCTGTTAACTAAATAACCAGAAACTTCATACAAAGTCATTTTGAGGGAGAGCCAAGGAGTGCTGTAATTAAGTATTACTGTCTATTTTTATGTAAATGTCACATTAGTTTGCTTCAGTTCCCTGTAGTTGTAGTCTGCAGAAAATAAGAGTATGACTTGCTCAATTATTATAGCTCTAAGGTGAATTTGTTGTAGGAAGGAAAGCATTCCCTGCTGGCTCTTGGATTACATGTATTAGTGCTGATTTGTGGCTCCTTAGGACATACATAATTGTAAATATAGCCTTGCTTCACCTGTAACAGCAACCATATGGTCTCGTGGCTTGCATCTTTATAGAAAGAGCTGGTCAGCTCTTAATAGCTTTAAGTTCTGAATAGTTGCTTAACATCTGTGAGCTCAGTGTTCCTACCCCTAAACACAGGGGTAGTAACACCATTTAGCATTTTGTTAGAAATTGTACAAAGTGCTTTGATAGCTAGCATATAGCAGTTATTCAACAAGTAATATGCAGAATTAACTATAGTTAATTCAGATCTTGGTACTCCTATACTATACACTCCCATTAATCATTATTGAGGCAGCATGACTTGCCTTAGCTCCAAATTTTTTAAATAGCCTCTCTCAGGCTACTTCACAGACCCCTCCATGTACATATCTAAGCTGGTAGTCCTTAACTTTTTATGTTGAAGAACCAATTGGAAAGTGGGTAAAAATGCAGGCTCCCTGTCACCATTTATAGAGATTTTAAGTCTAAGCTTGTGGAAAGGCTCAGAATTACATTGTTAAGAAGCATCCCAGGATTGATCGCAGTTTGAAAGATAAGTTCCCAGTTGTGAAATACCCTGTATCCACCTGAACCTTTGGCTTCTCATAATCATGTTGATACCTGCCTATCATTTACTGAGGTAGCCAAGTATGCACAAGGCATTAATTCAGACTTTTTTCACGCTACTATAGTTTGGATCTGGAATGTCCCCCAAAGACCCATGTCTTAAAGGCTTGGTCTCTATGGTGGCTCTAATAGGAGGTTATGGAAACCTTGAGGTGGGGCTTAGTGGGAGTCTTTGGACATTGAGGATGGAACTCAAGTTCTTTCTTCTCTTTCTCTTTTGCTTTTGGCCATGAGGTGAGAAATTTTGCTCTGAAACAGATTTCTGCTATATAGCACTGATGTGCCACAAATCTAAAGCAACAAGCCCTATAAATCATAGACTGAAATCTCTAAAACTGTGACCCAAAATTAGCCTTTCTCTTTATAAGTTGATTCATCTTACATATTTGTTATAGTGATAGAAAGCTGACCCCACACACATTATCTTATTTTGTCTTTATAATAGTCCTCTGTGTCCCGGTTTTATGCTGTAGGAAATGAAACTGAAATGTCCCAGTTATTTCCTTCATTACAAGTCTGGGCCCTAGGCTGAGATAGCTGGAAAATCCACGGGCCATCCAATGTTTCCCACTATCTTGTGTTGATCAATACATATATATATGTATGCAATATTATATCATGTGTTTAAAGGTTCATTTATTTGCACTGCTAAAACTTTTCAGTTGAACGAATATAATGTCTGTTGAAGAACTGAAGAATAACTCAGGACCAACAAAAGCATATATTGAGTCTAAATTTAATTTTTGGAACACAGCATTCCTGTGGAGTAAATTCAATGATTCTGAAAACCCATCCAAATAAGATGAGATTGTGAAAGTACTTTTTGATTGATGATTGACTACAAGAGGGAATTGAGAAGCCTCTCTTGGCATAGGCCATCATTGCAACCTTTGGGTGGGCAAAACCTGGCTTAGTTTTCTATAAGCTTTGGGATTGGTAGAGGCTCACGAAGGGTCAGAATCAGGCAGCAGTCAGTTCCATTCACACATGTACAGGGTGAGCAGAGATTTCTTTTCAGGTACAGATTATCCATTCCTTTGTCAACAGACACTGTATTGTTTCCATTTTTTGTGGTTTTTCTATTAAAAATGTGAATGTTTGGACATGTGCACTTGGGACACTTTCTCAAGGAAATATACCCAGGAATGGAGGTGCATGTTTATCTTCACGTTTATTGAATAATGCTAAACTTCTTCCCAAATAATTTGGGCTAGTTTATACACCCAATGGCAGCATAAAAGACTTGCTGCCATGCATTCTCACAACAGTTGCCTTTTCTGCCTTGCATTGAGTGAACAGAATCCCTTATGAATCAATGTAGGATGTGATGGAGGAGTCAAATCAATGAAATCCTCACAGAATCAGCAGCAGGGATCTTCAGAAAGTGGATTAGTTGATCTATTTTTTTCAGTATCAAAATTCCTTGTAATGTGATGGCACTTAGAGGTTTCTACACATATTAATAATTTCTGGGTTATAAAATTCTAGACTATGAATTGTCTTTTGACTTGGTTTGTGTATTTTTAATATCTTCCAAAAACTTGCATGCATTATATCTGCTCTGAAGTAGGCATAATTCCAATCTATCATGTAGGACTTTTGTGTGGGTTTTTAATAATTGGTTTAATGGCTGAAAAATGTAATATTCTTATAAATAATGAGGTTGGTACATCAAAACGAAAGTAGAGAGATACTCAGGGTTGGGTTAATGAGAGAAGTCTTAAATCCGCAAAAAAAAAAAAAAAATCCTTGAGTGCCTTTATGTACAGTAAAATCTGAGGTATGAAATTATTTAGGGTGAGCCAGGATGCAGAACAGCTGTGACTGCCTAGCTTAGCAGGTGCAGGTCCTCAGCCCATCTCTGCAATGATAGCAAATTTAGGTCACTGGGAAAGTCAGCTCTTGCTGTTCCTGTCACTTTCCAACAATTTGAAAAATGATATAGTGTGTGTTCTGCAGGAAGTCTAAGCCTTCAAGGAATCACCAGGAGGTGTGGGAACTCACAAAATCCAAGGAACATTGGGACACCAAGAAGGTAAGTGTGAGATTTATCCCTTTCACTATGGAATGTTCAGGAAGAATCCTCTTTGTATTATCATGACCCAGAGTTAGCATCTCAGTACCTGGCAGCAGTCAATGAAATTACATGGTAATTCAGCCCTGTCTCTGAGGAATAGGTGTCCACTTCAGAAAACCACCAACATCTTCAAGAACCCTTCTGACAAAACCAGTCAGTGACTGAGCATTTGCAGCAGGAAGACATCTCTGTGAGAAAAAGAATGGAAGTCACCAAACTTCCCGTTAGAAATAAAATTCAAATCAATCCGACAAATTCCTCTTGCATTTCCCTTATGCTCACAGCAGTGAAGAGAGTCCTGCAGGGAGACAGCAAAGAAAGAAGACATGACATTTGCTTGAAGGACTTTGCCGTCATTCAGACTCTACTCAAAAAGGGAACGGAAGCAAGAAGAAGGAAGTCACATCTCTTGCTGAGCTAGACAAATTCTTCTCCCGCCTTGCTTTACATAATTATAGTTTACAAATTTAGCGTCAGTGAATATCAGAAAAGGATAAGCAGGATGAACAAAGGAATGGATACTTTCTGAGATGTATTTTGCCTGTGAAAGAAATTCTCCCTGAAAATGGAGTGCTGGGGAAAGTCAGGCCACTCATATCAGAGAAGTCTTTGGCAAAGTGTTGCTTGCTTCTGTGTGTTTGCTACAGTAGGTGGGGAGGGTGAACTGGACCAATGTCAGCCTAGAGAAATTGGAGCAGGCAGAGTGTGTCTGGAAGCAAATACTCCACAGATGGAGAGGGAAGTGGGAGGTTAGCTCAGACCACTTGATTTTAATTAAATGGCTTTCATTTTTGTGAACTTGGAAAAGAAAAGGCAAGCACAACTGATAAAGTACATGTGACATTGACTCTATTTCCTTAATACCTAGATAAATAACAAGAGCAGAGTTTATTAGTGGGGACTGTATGGCAATTCTTTTCCTGAGGAGGAGAATCATCCCTTTTTGGGACTAAGTAGCGAGAATTTGAGAAGCATAGAATCACAGAAGGAGGCCTTAATAAATTTTGGCATATATTGGAAGAAAGGGCAGATGTAGCAGTGATATTTTCTATTTAGGGATGTTTGACAGAACACCTGAGAGGAAGGGAATATGGCTTCATGGTTAGTAGAACAGATGGACTGAAGGGCAGCCCCAGTCCTGCTTCTACAATCAACTGTAGCATTCTTAGCTGACATTTAGGATGCAACCATCCAGAGCGTCATGCAACCAGATGCAGGAATCATGCCAGAGGCCAGATGTATATAAGGTTGGTAGCAAACTAATTTGTTGCTTGGACCTGTCTCAGGTCTCTCTCTGCAGAAGGCTTTTAAGATCATAGTGGAAAAGGGAAAAAAAGAGGTCCTGTTACCTTGACCATCCTCATTCCTAAGCCCAATCTTATAAATGACAGTCTTCCCCTCACTCATACTTCTATTTCTCAGAATCGATTGTCTAGTAAACACAGTAGCATTCATTGTTGATATTTTAATAATACATGTATAATGTGTAGGTCAGTTCTCAACCAGGCATGAGTTCGCCTCTCAAACGGACATCTGGTAATATCTGGTAATATTTTAGGTTCTCACAACAGAGGAAGAGGATGCTATTGGCACGTGGTAAGTAGAAGCCAATGAAGCAAGCAAATATCCTACAATGTACAGGACATCTAAGAATTATTGAGCCCCAAATTTCTATAGTGTCAAGGTTGAGAAATCATGGTCTTAGTTAGGCTATGATTTTTGCTAAGAAAGATTGAAAAGGTTGAATGAATTTGACCAAGTTGTGTTGGTGGATCTAATTTTGTAAAGTTGGTTTTAGGCTTTAATTCATGGGCCATTAAATATCAGCAGACAGTTTTAAAGATGTTTTTGTTACCAGCATTCTTTTTGTAGACCTGGTTTTCAATCTTCTGTTTATGAAATGTGGCAGATTACTCATGCGAATCATATCTTTATCAGTGAGGTAGAGGTGAGGTTTCCTACCTACTTTCTAATCTAGGAGTCTCATTTCTGGTAAATGGAAATAATCTTGCTGTTTAAATATCATTTTTCTCCTGAGGAAATTACATACTCAATGAGAAACAACAATATATTTTGCATTGCCATTGGTTGAATATTGTCTTTTTTTATTTAAATTAAATTAAATAATTTTTATTTATAGCTCCATTGTTATTATTGTGCATACATTTGCTCAGCAGAGTAAAGGAAAAAAAGATTTTGACTTGGAATGTGTAGAATGCCTTACATTTGACTGTGGTCGTTTTTTTTTCTACTTCATCTTTCTTTTTTTTTATTTTTTTATTTTTTATTTTTTTTCATTTTTCTTTTATTATTCATATGTGCATACAAGGCTTGGTTCATTTCTCCCCCCTGCCCCCGCCCCCTCCCTTACCACCCACTCCACCCCCTCCCTCTCCCCCCACCTCAATACCCAGCAGAAACTATTTTGCCCTTATCTCTAATTTTGTTGTGGAGAGAGTATAAGCAATAATAGGAAGGAACAAGGGTTTTTGCTGGTTGAGATAAGGATAGCTATACAGGGCATTGACTCACATTGATTTCCTGTGCGTGGGTGTTACCTTCTAGGTTAATTCTTTTTGATCTAACCTTTTCTCTAGTTCCTGTTCCCCTTTTCCTATTGGCCTCAGTTGCTTTAAGGTATCTGCTTTAATTTCTCTGCGTTAAGGGCAACAAATGCTAGCTAGGTTTTTAGGTGTCTTACCTATCCTCACCCCCTCCTTGTGTGCTCTCGCTTTTATCATGTGCTCATAGTCCAATCCCCTTGTTGTGTTTGCCCTTGATCTAATGTCCACATATGAGGGAGAACATACGATTTTTGGTTTTTTGAGCCAGGCTAACCTCACTCAGAATGATGTTCTCCAATTCCATCCATTTACCAGCGAATGATAACATTTTGTTCTTCTTCATGGCTGCATAAAATTCCATTGTGTATAGATACCACATTTTCTTAATCCATTCATCAGTGCTGGGGCATCTTGGCTGTTTCCATAACTTGGCTATTGTGAATAGTGCCGCAATAAACATGGATGTGCAGGTGCCTCTTGAGTAACAGTCTTTTGGGTATATCCCCAAGAGTGGTATTGCTGGATCAAATGTTAGATCGATGTCTAGCTTTTTAAGTAGCCTCCAAATTTTTTTCCAGAGTGGTTGTACTAGTCTACATTCCCACCAACAGTGTAAGAGGGTTCCTTTTTCTCCACATCCTCGCCAACACCTGTTGTTGGTGGTGTTGCTGATGATGGCTATTCTAACAGGGGTGAGGTGGAATCTTAGCATGGTTTTAATTTGCATTTCCTTTATTGCTAGAGATGGTGAGCATTTTTTCATGTGTTTTCTGTCCATTTGAATTTCTTCTTTTGAGAAAGTTCTGTTTAGTTCGCTTGCCCATTTCTTTATTGGTTCATTAGTTTTGGGAGAATTTAGTTTTTTAAGTTCCCTGTATATTCTGGTTATCAGTCCTTTGTCTGATGTATAATTGGCAAATATTTTCTCCCACTCTGTGGGTGTTCTTTTCAGTTTAGAGACCATTTCTTTTGATGAACAGAAGCTTTTTAGTTTTATGAGGTCCCATTTATCTATGCTATCTCTTAGTTGCTGTGCTGCTGGGGTTTCATTGAGAAAGTTCTTACCTATACCTACTAACTCCAGAGTATTTCCTACTCTTTCTTGTATCAACTTAAGAGTTTGGGGTCTGATATTAAGATCCTTGATCCATTTTGAATTAATCTTGGTATAGGGTGATATACATGGATCTAGTTTCAGTTTTTTGCAGACTGCTAACCAGTTTTCCCAGCAGTTTTTGTTGAAGAGGCTGCTATTTCTCCATCGTATATTTTTAGTTCCTTTGTCAAAGATAAGTTGCTCATAGTTGTGTGGCTTCATATCTGGATCCTCTATTCTGTTCCACTGGTCTTCATGTCTGTTTTTGTGCCAGTACCATGCTGTTTTTATTGTTATTGCTTTGTAATATAGTTTGAAGTCAGGTATTGTGATACCTCCTGCATTGTTCTTTTGACTGAGTATTGCCTTGGCTATTCGTGGCCTCTTGTGTTTCCATATAAATTTAACAGTAGATTTTTCAATCTCTTTAATGAATGTCATTGGAATTTTGATGGGAATTGCATTAAACATGTAGATTACTTTGGGTAGTATCGACATTTTTACTATGTTGATTCTACCAATCCATGAGCATGGGAGATCTCTCCACTTTCTATAGTCTTCCTCAATCTCTTTCTTCAGAAGTGTATAGTTTTCCTTGTAGAGGTCTTTCACATCTTTTGTTAGGTTTACACCGAGGTATTTGATTTTGTTTGAGGCTATTGTAAATGGAATTGTTTTCATACATTCTTTTTCCGTTTGCTCATTGTTAGTGTATAGAAATGCTAATGATTTTTCTATGTTGATTTTATATCCTGCTACCTTGCTATAGCTATTGATGATGTCTAGAAGCTTCTGAGTAGAGTTTTTTGGGTCTTTAAGGTATAGGATCATGTGGTCTGCAAATAGGGATATTTTGACAGTTTCTTTACCTATTTGTATTCCTCTTATTCCTTCTTCTTGCCTAATTGCTCTGGCTAGGAATTCCAGTACTATGTTGAATAGGAGTGGAGATAGTGGGCTTCCTTGTCTGGTTCCTGATTTTAGAGGGAACAGTTTCAGTTTTTCTCCATTAAGTATAATGCTGGCTGTAGGTTTGTCATATATAGCTTTTATAATGTTGAAGTACTTTCCTTCTATTCCTAGTTTTCTTAGAGCTTTAATCATGAAATGATGTTGGATCTTATCAAAGACTTTTTCTGCATCTATTGAGATGATCAAGTGGTTTTTGTCTTTGCTTCTGTTAATGTGGTTTATTACGTTTATTGATTTTCATATGTTGAACCACCCCTGCATCCCTGGGATGAAGCCTACATGGTCATGGTGAATAATCTTTTTGATGTGTTATTGAATTTTGTTTGCCATTATTTTGTTGAGGATTTTTGTGTCAATGTTCATTAAGGAGATTGGCCTATAGTTCTCCTTTTTTGAGGTGTCTTTGCCTGGTTTTGGGATAAGTATAATACTGGCTTCATAAAATGTGTTCAGCAGTTTTTCTTCCCTTTCTATTTCATGGAACAGTTTAAGGAGGGTTGGTATCAGTTCTTCTTTAAAGATCTGATAGAATTCAGCAGAGAATCCATCAGGTCCTGGCTTTTCTTTTTGGGGAGACTCTTGATTGCTGCTTCAATTTCATTTTGTGTTATAGGTCTATTCAGGTGATTAATTTCCTCGTGGTTCAGTTTTGGATGATCATATGTATCTAGAAATCTGTCCATTTCTTTTAGATTTTCAAATTTATTTGAATATAGGTTCTCAAAGTAGTCTCTGATGATTTCCTGGACTTCCATGGTGTTTGTTGTTATCTCCCCTTTTGCATTCCTGATTCTACTAATTTGGGTTTTTTCTCTCCTCATTTTAGTCAGGTTTGCCAGGGGTCTATCGATCTTGTTTATTTTTTCAAAGAACCAACTTTTTGTTTCATTAATTCTTTGTATGGTTTTCTTGGTTTCTATTTCATTGATTTCAGCTCTTATTTTTATTATTTCTCCCCTTCTATTTGTTTTGGGATTTGCTTGTTCTTGTTTTTCTAGGAGTTTGAGATGTATCATTAGGTCATTGATTTGGGATCTTTCAATCTTTTTAATATATGCACTCATGGCTATAAACTTTCCTCTCAAGACTGCCTTAGCTGTGTCCCATAGGTTCCAGTAGGTTGTGTTTTCATTTTTATTGACTTCCAGGAACTTTTTAATTTCCTCTTTTATTGCATCGATGATCCATTCTTCATTAAGTAATGAGTTATTTAGTTTCCAGCTGTTTGCATGTTTTTTGTCTTTACTTTTGTTGTTGAGTTTTACTTTTACTGCATTGTGGTCAGATAGTATGCACGGTATTATTTCTATTTTCTTATATTTGCTGAGGCTTGCTTTGTGCCCTAGGATATGATCTATTTTGGAGAAGGTTCCATGGGCTGCTGAGAAGAATGTATATTGTGTAGAGGTTGGATGAAATGTTCTGTAGACATCTACTAGGTCCACTTGATCTATTGCATATTTTAGATGTTGGATTTCTTTATTGAGTTTTTGTTTGGATGACCTATCTCTTGATGATAATGGAGTGTTAAAGTCTCCCACAACCACTGTGTTGGCGTTTATATATGCTTTTAGGTCTTTCAGGGTATGTTTGATGAAATTGGGTGCGTTGACATTGGGTGCGTACAGATTGATGATTATTATTTCCTTTTGGTCTATTTCCCCTTTTATTAGTATGGAATGTCCTTCTTTATCTCGTTTGATCAATGTAGTTTGAAGTCTACTTTGTCAGAGATAAGTATTGCTACTCCTGCTTGTTTTCGGGGGCCATTGGCTTGGTAAATCTTCTTCCAGCCTTTTATCCTAAGCATATGCTTATTTCTGTCGGTGAGATGAGTCTCCTGTAAGCAACAAATTGTTGGATCTTCTTTTTCAATCCATTTTGTCAAACGGTGTCTTTTGATGGGTGAATTAAGTCCATTAACATTAAGCGTTAGTACTGATAGGTATGTGGTGATTCCTGCCATTTAGTTGTCTTAGTTGTTTGAAGGTTTGATTGTGTGTACCTAACTTGATGTTACTCTCTACTGTCTTGCTTTTTCTTATCCTGTGGTTTGGTGCTGCCTGCCTTTTCATGGTTAAGTTGGGTGTCACTTTCTGTGTGCAGGATCCCTTGCAGAATCTTTTGTAATGGTGGCTTTGTGGTCACATATTGTTTTAGTTTCTGCTTATCATGGAAGACTTTTATTGCTCCATCTATTTTGAATGATAGCTTTGCTGGATAGAGTATCCTGGGGTTGAAGTTATTTTCATTCAGTGCCCGGAAGATCTCACCCCACGCTCTTCTTGCTTTTAATGTTTCTGTTGAGAAGTCTGCTGTGATTTTGATGGGTTTACCTTTGTATGTTACTTGTTTTTTCTCTCTTACAGCCTTCAATATTCTTTCCTTAGTTTCTGAACTTGTTGTTTTAATGATGATATGTCGTGGAGTAGTTCTATTTTGATCTGGTCTGTTTGGTGTCCTGGAGGCCTGTTGCATCTGTATGGGAATATCTTTCTCTAGATTTGGGAAATTTTCCGTTATTATTTTGTTGAATATATTACGCATTCCCTTCGCTTGCACCTCTTCTCCTTCTTCGATGCCCATGATTCTCAAATTTGGTCTTTTGATGGAGTCAGTGAGTTCTTGCATTTTCTTTTCACAGGTCTTGAGTTGTTTAATTAATAGTTCTTCGGTTTTTCCTTTAATTAGCATTTCATCTTCAAGTTCTGAGATTCTGTCTTCTGTTTGTTCTATTCTGCTGGATTGGCCTTCCGTTTTGTTTTGCAGTTCTGTTTCGTTCTTTTTTCTGAGGTTTTCCATATCCTGGCAGTTTTCTTCTTTAATATTGTCTATTTTTGTCCTGAGTTCATTTATCCATTTATTCATTGTGTTCTCTCTTTCACTTTGGTGTTTATACAGTGCTTCTATGGTTTCCTTTATTTCTTCTTTTGATTTTTCAAATTCTCTATTTTTATTGTCTTGGAATTTCTTGAGTGTCTCCTGTACATTTTGGTTGACCCTATCCAGTATCATCTCTATAAAATTCTCATTGAGTACTTGTAGTATGTCTTCTTTTAAATTATTCTTGTGGGCTTCATTGGGTCCTTTGGCATAGTTTATCTTCATTTTGTTGGAGTCTGGATCTGAGTTTCTGTTCTCTTCATTCCCCTCTGGTTCCTGTACTAATTTTTTGCTGTGGGGAAACTGGTTTCCCTGTTTTTTCTGTCTTCCCGTCATTGTCCTTGGTGTTGTTACTGTCCCTGTACTGTGTGCAATTAAGTATTTTCTAGCTTGTAATAATAACAATGGTAATATTTAGAATGGAAGGGTGAGCTGAGATGGAAAGCAAGAAGTTAAAGAAAAGGGGAAAACAAATATACAGACAAGAGGGAGAAAGCAGAACAAGGTATCAGACAAGAGAGTTTCAAAGGTAGAAACAGGGAGTGTTAGTGTACTAATGGACAGTAAGCTGAACAGACATTAGAGAGACAGAGAGAGGATTGAAAATCAAAGATAAAAAAATTAAAAATAAGTAAATGAAAGTAATATCTATATATAAAAATGAATTAAAATAAAATGGAAAATAGAAAATTAAAAAAAAAAAACTTCCAAGTTTATATGCAATGCAGTTTCAGTCTTAATAATTTGGGTGTCCGTCTCAATCTCCAGTCCTGGAGTTGTTGCGTCAGATGTTGTTCTGTAGTTGTCTCATCAAAGGGGATGCATAAAGTAGAACAAAACCACACACTCACACACACACACACACACACACACACACACACACACAAAAAGCCCCACCAAGTGTCCCCAGTTCAAATGCAATACAGTTTCAGTAAGTTTTTCGACTTGCAGGTGTAATTCTGTTGTTCTCTCATCAAAGGTAGGGAGAAAAAGAAAAAAAAAAACGTCTGGAGACAGTTCTGAGAATGGTATCTGCAACTGTGGCTTGCCTGCCTGCTGCTCTCAGCCTGTAGCTGGCGGTGTTATTTATGCAGATCTCTGGGGTGGGCTTAGCACTCACCTGGTCCCACAGGCTTAGTTTGCTCAGAGTTCTCCTGTGCAGAAGCCTCTGCTACAGGCTTTCCCCTTTCCAAGCACTGGGAAAGGTGACACTGCCCCCGCGTTGTCAGGCCTGCGTGTTTATTTACAGTTCTTGTGGGAGGTGGGTCTTCCCCCATCTCCTCTGAAGTTTTCCTCCCACTGCCACTTTAAGAAGCTTTCCTGCTCCTGCTTACTGGGCTGTGCTGCTGCTCCTGCCGGCCGCCATGTTTGTTTACAGTTCACGTGGGAAGTGGGTCTTCCCTCCTCTCACAAGCTTCCCTGCTCCTGGTTGCTGGGCGCGCACCCCACTCCCGCCAGAGGCTCTCCGGCCTGCCCGGCTTGTTTATTTACAGTCCCGGGAAGGATTCCCTTCCCCCCAATCTTCAGCGCTCAGGGCGCCCCACCCTCTTTCCAGTGTGTCTTAACTGTTCTTATTGCTTATTACTCAGTTTCTGTTTTTTTTTCCTGGGTGGAGGTCAGTCTGTCCAGGGGGCTATGCTGCTCTGGCCCAGGCTTGTCTGTGGGGGAACCGCGGAACCGCGAAGCTCACCTGGTCCGCGTCTTCCCAAGCCATATGGGTGCCGGCCACTGGCGGCCCCGGGGCGCCCCCCTTGGTTCTCCGTTTAACATGAAGTGGAGATTCTCTGCGCCGGCTGGAGGTGTGGAGGAGTCAAAGTTATGCCTTTTCTCGGTGATTATGCCTGCAAAGTGTGTCTCCAGCATCTCTCCAAGATTTCACTATAGGAGGGTCACTTTCTGCTTCCTACCTCTAGCCGCCATCTTGGAATTGCAGTATCCCACACTCTATTTAGAGCTACTTTTTAAGCTATCTCTTGTCATATTTTTTGTGTGGTAGTTCACTTATTTTTGAAAAGAGATAGTTTTTGAATTATGTATAATGCTGTCATTGACAATCCTACCCACTGTCAGTGCTCATTCACATAACATTGTGAATTACTTTTTCACTCATCCTTTACATATATGTTTGCAATGCTTACTTGTTGAGCTCATTTATTTCTAAGAGTACGGATTACATTTATTTGAATTCTTTTTAAGTAAATTCTGAGGGGTGACTTCACCCTTCAAAATTTACTCAACTTGCAGTGATTGAGGCCATTTCAGTAGAATTTGTCTTTCACAAATTGTATTTTGCTATTCATAATAAAGTAATTGAGCTGACATCCTTGAAGGTAACTGGTTCTACATGATCACAGAAGAAGGCAATTTTCTCTTTTCTAAGGTACAATTTTTTTAGAGGACAAGTACTCATCTTAATATATAAGTATAAAAAGTAACTCTATTTATCTCTTTTGGTTCACTAAGTATTATTTTGTGACTTATACTTTGACTCTACTCCTCTAATGCATTTATTATCTGACAATAACATGGATATATTGATAAGAATCTGATGGTATGGTTGGAAACTGGTTTAAGACAATATCTTTAAAATTGTAAGCTCAGTTTAATTTTGCTTAAATCTTTTTTTTTGTGGTAACTGGGTTTGAACTCAGGGCTTTATGCTTACAAAGCAGGCACTCTACCACTTGAGCCACTCCTCCATTCGAAATACGAGTGCATTGGCCAGGAACAAATAATTCTTTGAAAAGCTACTCACTTGATTCACTCAAGTCTGTTTTCTAATCCTTAAAGCATTGAAAAGACTTACTTATTGCTCAAATAAAATATTCCTGAAAAGCTCCACACAGGAGAAGCCACAGAGATCAGGTGCTCTGTTTGTATGACTTCATCTGAAGCCAACACGTTTACCCATGGAGAAGCAATATGTTTCTGAAATAATTTGTGAGTTAAAAAAAATTTAAGGAAAAAAATGAATAACATATTAGGCCAAAGCACATGGATTCCAGGTGTGCATACAAGATAGATTTTTGATAGATGTAAATATTTCCTGAGCAATTCTACTTATTTTAGGTTGTGAATCTTAGTCATTTAAACAACATAAATGCAAGGAAGGCAGTATAAAAGAAATTCCACCTGAATTTCAGCCTCTTCAACACTTACTACCTGGGTGACATTGGATAAGTCACAACTGCTTTTTAATTTTCTTTAGAGGATGCTTTCAGGTGGCTACCAAAAATGTGTGTAATAATCTACTCTGAAGTGTCTAGCCCTTAAAGATCTTTTGAAACTGATTAGTAAAAGTATAAAACTTTGCTAATGAGATTAGCATAGTTATTACTTATGTCTTCGATTGCCAGCAATTTATTTCTACCAAATTGATGGTAAGGATATAGATGTTTTATTTAGGGGCCATAGATGTCTATACTAATAGTTTGAGGAAAATTACAAATACTTTTGCTTTCAAAATCTAGGATAATAGAAGCTATGAACTTATAAGCCATTTTAGGCTTTTTACAACTGGAGATTTTTCCCTGGTCCAGTCTTTGATGTATATGGGGACATGTAACTTTCTCACCAAGTTGTGGAGAACTTTTTTCCATGGAAACTTTTCACATTAAGTCATCATTGTTCTTTGTTTACTTGGGCCTGTGGCCATGTCTGAGTCAGGTCAGTGAAAATTTTGACTCATAAACTGAGACTTCTGAACAAGGCAGTGAACTAGCATAGAAGAGGGACCACTTTCCCTTAACTCAGCCAGAAAGTTGTATACCAGCACCAGGAATATGATTGGTTACTAAATCAGTATAGCAACTCTTGTGATAAAGGGTGTCAGGATCATTTTCTCTTTAAACCTGAAGAGATGCAAGTGCTATAACTAGGAGACCTGTGGGAATGGCATTCTGATTGTCCTAATCTTTTCATCCTGCATTGCCTTGGAGATCACTGTTTTCCTCATGCCCTGCCAGGGGGACCACGGTAGCCCTAGACCAGTACTGGGTGAGGCAGGTAAGGAAAGTGCTGGACAGAAGCCTGATAACCATGGTCTCAATGGTGGGGGAGAGGGTGCCCTCTTCTTGTCTAATAGACAAGATAATTACAAACAAGGAAAGTAGGTCCCAGAAAGAACAGTGCATGTGCAGAAGAAATGGGGAGTGAATGAGTGCAAGTTTAATGGGACTTAGGTTAGGAATAGGGAGTTTCAGATTTGCAATAACAGAAGCTCTTCTCTCTCTTCTCAGTCATTTCCATGCCTCCTAAACATACCAGGAAGAAAGCTCAGATGTGGCCTAAGCTTTCATCCCTACTTGAGTACTACCAGGTAAGTTACTTGAGAGTCTTAGCAGAATTTGAGCTTGTAGAAATAGAGGGAAAGATTTCTGAGTAGGATACCAGCCCCTTAAAAAAATAACAGACACCAAAGGACCTTAGCAGAGGGAGCTGAATTAATGGTCTAGATAAAATAAGAAATAAACAAGATAAATGTATTCAGAGAGGAGGGGAGGATACTTTAGGTATGAAGCAGTTATAATCAGTGAAGAAGAATCAAATGGAGATAGGAATAAAACATTTAATTGCAGTAAGATAAAGGATCTAGTTAGGAAATTTTCCCTGAAGGCCTAATAAAGGGATAAAAGACAGAACATATCTAAGAAGATCTAAAATATAGAGGATAGAAGTGGAGAGGTCAACTTTGATCTACTAGATAAAACTAAAAGAAGTAGAGAAGTTTTTTGTTTTTGTTGAAATAATGGTTGAGAATTAAAGTTAGAAAAGTCAGATCAAAATTACCCCATAAGAGCAACTGACAAGATTGATAAAGGAAAATCCAGAATCTGGACACATTATATTTAATTTAAAGATACCAAAGACAAAATTCTAAAAGCATCCAATTAAAAATATCTTTTCACTATAAAATAACATTAATTAGCATCAAACTTCTCAAGGGCAACACAAAAATACTAAAATAATATTCTTTAAATGTTGAAGGAGAACAAACTCAGATCTAGAATTTTGTACATAGAGAAACATTACGTTGAATAAAATAAAGGAATTCTAAGCTACACATACAAAGAAAAGACACATAAAACATTGTAGAAAATAATTTATGAAAATTGATCTACAGGGAAAATAAATGGTTCCAAAACAAAATTTAAGGTATACAAAGTTAGCAATGGTAAGAAAAAATTGTATCTGATTATTTGTGTAGCAGTGCTTTATAAACAGACGTGTTTTGGTGGAGATAATGTATTTGTATTGAATTAAAATGCAAAGTGTGGCTAGTGTGGTCAGAGACCTGAAATTTAATTGTATTTAATTTTAGTGAGTTTAAATGTGAATAGCCATATGTAGTTAATGAGTATGCCACTATACAGTGCAACTCCCTGAAAATCTTAAGATCTGATTAACCAAAAGCAGGAAGGGAGAAAAAAGTGAACAAGCAGAACGGGTGGTTTATAGAAAACATGAAATACAATGATAAGAAAAATTTGTAATGTGTAGTAATTAAAGTGAATGTAGCTCAAAAGGCCAAAAGTCACATGTTCTCCCTCATATGCAGATTATAGACCTAAAACAAATGCTGTAATATTATTGGACATGGGTCACATGCATACAGGAGGAATAGGGAAAGGGAAGGAAACCCAAAACTTGAAAGTGTTTGATGTGCCCGCTGTAGAGGAGCAAATACAGTAATCTTAACCTGGCAGAAGTCACTATGGAAAGGGAAGCAGTGAAGAGGTCTGGTAGAGATGAACCAATGTAGGTTGTAGTACACATGTGCATGGAAGCAATGCTAGGAATCTCTCTGTGTAGCTATCTTTATCTCAACTAGCAAAAATGATATGTCTTTCTTATTATCTCTTATGTTTTCTCTTCAACAAAATCATAAAACAAGAAGGCAGAACAGGTTCTGCCTGGAAGGGGGTGAGAGGGGAAGTGGCCCAAATAATGTATACATATGTAAGTAAATGCAAAAATGATAAAATAAAATTAAAAAAGAAAGTGAATGTAAATAGATTAGAGATGCACATCAAATCCCAGATTCTCAGGTAGGGAAGTAAAATGCCACAATACAGACATAATAAGAGTTATTTAAAACAAAAGAATGAAAGATAAAGCCACAACTTAAAAATACATGAGAGTATTATCAATATTTTATTATTAATTTTAATAATGGGAATAAAATTAAGCTGCTAAACAACATAAGTAAATGACATGAATATTACATATACTGAGAAAGAGAGATCAAAAAGAAAATAACCAGACAGATATGCATCTCCCTGGATGATGAAGAAAGATAAATTATGAAGAAAAGTAGACAAACCAACAATTGCAGTTGGAGTTGTTAACACACCTTCAAGTAGGCAAAATGATCAAGAAGACAAAAAATAAAAAGAAGAATTTAGAAGGGTAAAAATAGCCACTCTGATTAGTAAGCTCAAATCAACATATGTACATGGAACTTTACCCTCCAACAGATACTCATTTTTTCTGCACATAATAAATATTTATGAATGAACTCTTAAACTATATAAAATAGAAATGATAAAAAATAGATTAATAACAAAAAGAGTTTTTAGACATATAGAGATAAATGTCCATAATATAGAGATCAGAATATTATAATAGTATGTCATGAATGACAGAATGGGTAAAAATTCAAAAATTTCAATGAAATTAATGAATTGCTGGGTAAAATACCAAAATTGTTGCTGGACTGAATATAAAACCTGCATGAGATAAACACCAGGGAAGGAATATAACCAGAGATCTGCCCTCCCAAAAGAACTCTAGCTTAAATCTATCTGGTACAGGATTTCTTTGGGGTGGAGAGGTGTTTGATTACATTTTAATTATGATAAAAATTTATTTTTATAGTGCTAGGGAATGACCTCAGGGTCTTGCACATGCTAAGTGTTCTTCCATTGATCTATAAGCCCAGCCCATGTCACCAGGTAACTTTAAATGTAAGTTCTACCAAACTTTCAAGGAAAGGATAATCTCTATCTTAGACAAATCTTCCAAACTCAATTTAATCTAATAATGTGTTAAAACACAAAACAATGAAATAAATGTTTCCCAAGTGTTAGGAAAAACGCCACACAAAGAAAACTCACAAGAAAACTCACGTCCAAGGGCAGGGTTTAATGGCAGGTACGAGGTAGTGCAGGAAGAAGAAAGGACAAAAGGGAAGGAGTTCAGGCCAGGCATGGCCTTTTATAGGAGAGGGAGGGTAAGGGGTTGGCGCATACGCCGATGGAGGTGGAGCTTAGTGGAGCTTGTTTTTGGGAGCGTGGGAAACTTTGTTAAGGGGAGGGAATGGCTCCATTTTCCATGAGGTGCCGCTAATTTATGAAATGGCTGCATTATTGTTCTATCACCAAGGAATTCGATGGTATTTTAATATCATATTTTCCTACCAGGAAAGCTAGCAGTATATAGCCTTTAAAGATGAGAAAAGGAAAGAAGAACCACCTATTACTGCAAATGTTTAACATAGCGTTGAGGGTCTTAGTTAATGCAAAATGATAAGAAAAAAGATGCATAAATCAAGAAGGTAACCAACAATCTCATTTATTTGTAAATGATAGGACTCTCTAAATAGAAAACCAAGTAAAATCAATAGAGCAATGTAGCCATGATAAAACTGAGCAAAGTTGTTTAATACAGGATAGAAATCTGAAATCAATAGCATTTTTTAATACCAAACTTGAAAATATAATAAAATATAAGACATTATTCACAGTAACAGAATTTCTGAAACTGCTCAGGAATCATAATGACAAAAGATCCAGTAATTTCTACAATTTAGAATTTGGTACAGAGACCAGGCTAAATCTTGTTAGTAGCTTTTCAAAGAATATTTCAGCAAAACTGAATTGAGCTTAGAATTAAGGAAAAAAAATCTTTTTTCAGCTGGTTTCCAGCTGTAATACCAGATTTTTCTCAGTATATCCAAGCTATAGTTAGGTAACATATGAGTTACTGAGAGTAAAGCCCAAGTATAACTTTCATAATACTACTTAATTCAGGCCAAATTATATAGACAGTGTGTTAGACAGCCTCCAAGATGGCTCTACAATGAACCCTGACTCCTGGTACTCCCACCTTTGTGAATTGGCTGGGCCTAGTGCCTGTCTTCTAATGGGCTTTCAGTTTTGTTCTTCTTCTTTAGTCTCCTCCTCCTCCTTTCCTTCTCTTCCCTTCCTCTCCAATTCTTTCTCTCTGTCTTCTTTTGCTAACTTTCCCTGAGGGAAGTTAGCTGAGGTTCATGTAGCAAGGAAATGAAAGAGGCCAATAGTCACTGAGAAACTGAATTCTGCCAATAATCACGCGAATTTTCTTGTAAGTGCATCTTCCACAACTGAGCCTTTAGCTGAGACTGCAGTCTCTGCTGACACCTTGATCGCAGCCTTGAGAGAGACCTGAAGGTAAAGACTACCAGCTAAACCACCTCTGGATTCCAGCTCAAAGACATAATATTTACACTTTTAAGCTTCTAACATTTGAAGCACTTTGTTATGTGGCAATAGATAAGTAACACTAGAAAAGCACACCACAAATCTGGCCATAATTCCATAAGGCCTTAGAGTCATTGGGTTCACTTAACTTAAATAAAAATAAGATTGCATTATGAATCATGACAGATACTATAGATTGACTTATTTCAAACTCATCTTAATTCCTTCATTTTTGGTATTCCTGTACAATGGAACTGGAAAGCAAATATTTGAATTTCTTAACTTCATTTTTTGCTCATGGTGATCATAGACACAGTTCTGACTAAGAGCAAGGCAGACGTTTCCAAGGAGGGTTTATTTTTTTCCACATTAAAAAATAAGTTCTCCAATAAGGTGAAGAAAAGGCTATTTCCTTCAACCCCTGCACAGTGTTTTCTTGCTTAGAATGTACACGTGGTATTTAGAAGTGTGTTCATCGGCTTTCCATTGCTGTGACAAAATATCTGAGGTAAGCAACTTAAAAGGAAGGCTTATTTTGGTCCATTGTTCAGAGATTTTAGTCCATGGTCTTCTGGCACCACTGCTTTTAGGCCTGTGGTAAGGCAGCGCATCATGGCGGCAGCAGCATGTGTGTTGGAGGCTGCTTCCTTTGTGGCAGCCAGGAAGCAGAAAGGGAGATGGAGGGAAGGTGCAGGGGTCCCAATATGCTCTTCAAACACATGCTCCCAGTGACCTACTTCCTATAATTAGGCCCCACCCCCTAAAATTCCTAACATCTACCAGTTGGGGACCAAGCATCAAAACCACAGCCTTTGGGTGACTTTCCGGTACAAATCATAACAAGAAGCGCGTGCAGGGTGTCTTGCAATCATGACCATAGAGGTGGCAAACCACATGTAAAGAAATGGCAAGACGGGGGTTGGAAGGGTTTTCAGATTATGATGGACTTATTGCGATAAGGACTAGTTGAGGCTCCTTTTTCATGTATTTCATAAACCACTTACATTTTAAACCCATGTGCTAGGGTTTTCTTCTAAACACAGCTGAGTATATTCCTAACTGAAGCCAATAAAGTGACTTTCAATTTTTGTATCAAAATTTGTTATGCTGTATAAACTTAATTTAAATGGAGTGCTTTGGAAAGAGACATAAATTTCTTTACTTTATGTCAATTAATAACAACTGAAATTAGGAGAATTTCCTGAATATCTGTCTATTCCAGGTACTATATTTGCTTTGGTAGAAATTTAATGAAAAAACAAAAAGTTCTGAAAAATTAGTCAAAGAGCACTGAAGACCTAAATTTTCCTTTGGGATTGGTCCACTTGTGGATGATCCAGTGAATTTGTACTGAATTGATTCAATAAGTTTCCACCTCACCCAGGTATGTAATAGCTTAAAAAGGGCCTTCTTTTTATTTCAGTGTTTAACTTTGGGGATTTTTCCAGGGTCGTTAAATGGAATTTCTATGACAACCTAAAATCTGATGTTCAAATGAGATCAAGTTATGCAGTATAATGAATCCAACTATATTTTACCTTTTATTTTGGGTTCCTAAGAAATACATGCAAGTTATAAATTTAGGACACCATTTAACACTATCCAGGAAATAACACACTAATAGTCTGAGGGCCCAATAAATCTCCCAATAAATCTATTGCTGTGGCCAGCAATAGAAACCAACTCTGGCAATAGAAACTAACTCAGAAAGGGATTTTACTGGAAGGATCTTGGGTAATTCATAGACTTTCCAAAGTAGCTGGAGAATCAGACATGGAAAACGGGTAGACACTATGGGTAGGTGTGGAGGGTGAACTCAGCCAAACATCCATCTGGGACAGTCTGGCAGGGATATTTCTCTTGTCATGGAATGATGGAGCCCAGTGCTAGTCCTGGACACTGCAGCAAGTACAGACCCTAATCACCACCTTTGGCTCTACTGGCCTGGAAGGAGAAAAGTGTTACTACTGATTTGGGAGCAGAATTCTCCTCAGACCCAGCTTTTTGGCTTACTTGCTCCATGTTCAAAGTCATTAGCACCAGTATTAGACTGCCTGAACAAGTTAAAAAAAAAATTAAGTAAAATTTTAAAGTGATAGAAAGGTGGGCAAAACTTGGTGCTTATTATATCCTGAATGCTTTCCAATTATCCCCATACTCTAGTTTGTGAAAGAAAAAGGAGAATGTAAGAATGGGGAAAATAAAATAAGAAAAAATTATGAAAATGACTGGTTGATGCAATAATTAAAGGGAATTATCAAAGAATGTCAAATACCTTACCATATTAGACTAATATAGCAAGAATCTAAATTCAAAGCTGGTTCATTTGTTGCAGTGATCTGGCTCTGAGTGTGGTGCCAAAGTAGAAAAAAAAATGTATGCAAACTGCTGCTTTGCCCTGTCTCAGACAATTCAATCACATGAGTCTTTAAATATCTCATGGTGATTGGGCATCCAGGATCTATTTTTTCATTGATTTTTAAAAACTGTACAATTAAAATAAGCAATTCAGAAACCTGTGCTCACCTTATACTAATATCTTTGCCTGGTCCTTTATACAGTTTAGAGTCTTTGGTGAATTACTTGTGACTTTAGTTTCACTTTCTCCAAACATTTTCCCATCCTTTTTTGTTAATCTTGATTTACTTCTTTCAGTTTCCATCACCTCATTTAACTGAGTTCATGTGGTGTTCTGAGTAATGCCTTTACAGTAGTGGTTGTCATATGGCATTAGCCTGTTGGTGTTGGAGAGTTACAAGTGTCCTTACTAGAGGGGATGCTGTAATAACTTTGCATTATTCAAATGGAAGGCAAATCCACAAATGTTAACAGCTGGAAAAAAGGAACACTCGGACTTGGTTGTAAAGTTAGTTCTTCCTTTAGAACTGAAGAAGACAGATGACCTTGGAGATTTGGGATGTCAAATCTGTACTTTCACCAGTCAAGGAGATATATTTTCAGAATTGGGTGGTCAAAATGGCATCCCAGGAATTTTCAGACTTACATTCTTGAGTAGGAGAGCCTGAAAGACAAGACAAAGAATTTCTTGCCCTTGAGCATTTTTATGCAAAATGAGGAAATTTAGAGGAAAATTGGAAACAGCCAATTTCTGAGAATTTCACACAGACAATGAATTAAGAGTGGTATTATCATTTTTTGTGTTAATACTTTCAAGTGCTCTGAGGAATTTGATTTTGATTAAAAGCAAGTTTGTTTATTTTCCCAAATGACCAGATTAGGTCCTGTGGACATTGAATTAATTTATGTAATTTCTTTACCACCGATTCTGGAGCTTTTTGGCTCACTCACTATGTTTAAAGTCATTGGCATGAGTGTCTGACTGCTTTAACAAGCAAAAAAAAAAAAAGTATCAGTTTTAGATGGAAGGATCTGGGCATGCCTTACCCCTTCTTGTTCCCTCACCTGGCACCTATGTACCTGACACATGGTAAATCCTTAATTATTTGTTGATTGGTTGGCACATAGGAGCATGGAGGTAAATCAGTTATATATTTAAAAAATTCATTCTAAAGGTACCTGTGGAATATAGAAGGCAAATGGGTAAATATGCTATTTAACAAAGCCCCATTTCTTTACTGCGGGCTCTTGCTAACTTTGACTCAGTTCTAAGATCTTATGTCTGATTTCTGATTGTCCCTCTCAAATCCTTGTGTACAATAGACTTTCCATAAATATTTGTTTGGATGTTATTCACATTTAGCTGATTTGGAGTTCTTGTTTTGGCTGCAACTTTTTCATTTGTGTACTCTCTTAGCTTGGGACATTCTGTCTGAAGCCAGAACAAACCTTTGTCCTCTCACTACTCTAGATGACCCACTTCTTTGAAGCAAAAATATAAAAGCATTCTCTAACTGTACTTGAGTAATGAAGATTGTAATGTTTGTGTATTGCTTACAAAGTTTAGTTGTGTGATTATTATCATGGACCTAGACATATTTAAAAAGTATCATATAACAATGTATTATTATTTCTGACTGTGTCATTATTTTTCTAGCTTCCAGGCTTGTGTGCTTACTCTGTTTTGTTTGAGACATTTTCCTTAACATTATCCTCTTCACCACAGCTCTTCTACTCACCCCTCTAAAACAAAACAAAGTGAAATAAAACACCAACCCCCCTAAAAAACCAAAACCAAAAACCAAAGAAACAAAAAACCAACAAGAGTTAGATTTCCCTGCTGTAAACTACGATTTACTTCCTCATCATGAATGCCTTGCACGCATGTATTGTTGCCCGTTTGAGTTTCTGTCTCCTTTATTAAACCATGCGTTTACCATGTGAAGACACATATAACTGTCCTATGTTGTTTCTATTGACTTGCAAGTATGGCAATCACAATACCTGCCATGTGGTTGACAATATTTCTTTGTAGGATGGAGAATGAACGAATGAAAAAACATGTGGCCCAAATAAAATATGTTTCTGTCTTAAATTTATTTACCCGGTAGCTATCTTTTTACCAGCTTTGGTAGAGCTGTGACAGGAGCAATGTGAGAAATGATGTTTCTATTTTAGCCTCTGAATTAGAGCATGAGACTGACTACTCACTGGTGATGACCCCATCACCAGTGTCACTGTTGTATGCTATATGCATAAACTTTGTAAAAGCACTACAGACCACCGTGAAGCCATTCAGCAAAAAGCAACTGCATAGGTTTCAACTTCTGTATTGTTTTCCAAACTGTGTGTCCTGTCGCCAAGACCTTTTCCTTGGCTGTCCATTTACTTGGGGCTCTCCGTTTCTGCTTCAATCACATCACATCAGTGCAACTGAATGCAGCACCATAGATTCTGTCCTCTTTGCCTACTCCAGCATTTGGTCACAGATTTGGATTGAGAAATAAATGAATTCTGATAGTGTGGTAAGAGCTGTTACCCTTATCTCAGCATTCTGTCTCTGACTAGATCACCAGAGGGGATTGGTGGCATACCATGCAAGAGGGTGGAGGTTGATGATGTTGATGGTATCTCCCTCAGAATTTAGGAGTATGCTCTCAGAATCTCTAATACGTGTTTCATAGGTTAACAGCACAGTCTGTCCTTTTTACACTGGAAATATTGATTTCTCTATGTTGATCCTCTGTACCGTAAGTTACATTTGAAATAGAGACCAATCTTTATGTATGAAAATGAGATACAGTATTGATTCATAACATTCAGTCTCCCTCCCACCCACACTCCCCCCTCACTCCTTTTCTTCTTTCTTGTACTGGGGATTGAATCCAAGACCTTGTGGATGCCTGCTAGGCAAGAGCTATACTGACGTGGTACATCTCCAATCCTGGGTTTATCTCTTGACTTGTTTGTATCTAGCTATATGATCTTGGACAGGTTACTTCATACCTTTGAGACTCAGTTTTTCTTCTCTAAAAAGAGAGTTGGAAGCACTTCTAAGGTCAATTATAATGCTAGAATTTTATTATTTATCCTTGCCATCTTTCAATGTTAACCTAAATTTCTAGTTGCATAATTATTCCTTTGACCCAAAGTGGGACACCATAGCCTATACAGATAATGTAGAAAACAAAAACACCAAGACCTGACTACTAATAAGATAGTCACATCCCAGTCATATTTCTACATGCCTTCTAACAGAAGGGGAACATTTCATGTATGGAAACCACAACACTTCTAACTGACATCAAGAAAGCACCGTTTTTTGGCCCTGAAATAAGTTCTGAAAGTTAAAAATCACTCTTTATCTTTACACCACTAGAAAGTCAGATGCATCTTAAAACCACATTTAAGCTACTGGACTATAATCATAAGCCATGTATCTCCCAGTTCTGTCTTAAACTCCAGTTGTCTTATATTTAAAAGGATAATGACAGTCATTATTATCTAGATAGCATAGTTAATATAGGAATGCATTCTCTCAGTGAAAGATTCAAGTAGTAAAGAATTTCACTAAGTATAATGATGTTCCTGTGCAAACTGTATCCTTATCCCCATGGGCTCAAGCTCTTCCTCAGAAGTAAAGACTCATCATCCTTTTCTGCATGACCTTTCAGTCCTTAGAAGTTGATGTATAACTTTGCCACTTTTCCTTCCTGGTTTCTGTTTCAGTTGCTTCTCTCACAGTCACTTTCCTTTTCATCTTGAACCCTGTGTCTTTGAATAACTGGTCTTTTGATGCTTGTTTCTATTTAAATGTCAACTCATCCAACAGAGGCCATTTCTGGCCAACCTGACAGAAGTGGGTTTGGCCAATGTAACCCATGGTATTTTCAATCAGAATACACTATTGTGTCCTTCATAAAACTATGTGAAATAATTATAATTTTTGTTTTATTTCTTTTTGCCATCAACCTTACCTTTTGCTCTCTGTATTGTAAGGTCTTGAGAGCAGAATGGATGGTATGCTTATTTCATTTGCTGTTTTTCTTCTTAGTAACTGAAATAAATATATTTAGAATAAATTGATTAATGTGTACATGTAGATACATGCAAAGACATATTTTTTATTTATTTATTTATTTTCTTTTTTCATTTTTCTTTTATTATTCATATGTGCATACAAGGCTTGGTTCATTTCTCCCCCCTGCCCCCACCCCCTCCCTTACCACCCACTCCGCCCCCTCCCTCTCCCCCCCCTCAATACCCAGCAGAAACTATTTTGCCCTTATCTCTAATTTTGTTGTGGAGAGAGTATAAGCAATAATAGGAAGGAACAAGGGTTTTTGCTGGTTGAGATAAGGATAGCTATACAGGGCATTGACTCACATTGATTTCCTGTGCGTGGGTGTTACCTTCTAGGTTAATTCTTTTTGATCTAACCTTTTCTCTAGTACCTGTTCCCCTTTTCCTATTGGCCTCAGTTGCTTTAAGGTATCTGCTTTAGTTTCTCTGCATTAAGGGCAACAAATGCTAGCTAGTTTTTTAGGTGTCTTACCTATCCTCACCCCTCCCTTGTGTGCTCTTGCTTTTATCATGTGCTCATAGTCCAATCCCCTTGTTGTGTTTGCCCTTGATCTAATGTCCACATATGAGGGAGAACATACGATTTTTGGTCTTTTGAGCCAGGCTAACCTCACTCAGAATGATGTTCTCCAATTCCATCCATTTACCAGCGAATGATAACATTTCGCTCTTCTTCATGGCTGCATAAAATTCCATTGTGTATAGATACCACATTTTCTTAATCCATTCGTCAGTGCTGGGGCATCTTGGCTGTTTCCATAACAAAGACATATTTAAATCAGGGCAGCATATTGTATAAGTCATACATACATTATCTATCTATCTGTTGATCTATCATCTATTTATCATCATCTTTGATATGACTGGAATTTGAACTCAGGGCTTTGAACTTACAAAGCAGGTGCTCTACCTTTCAAGCCACACCTCTAGTCCATTTTGCTCTAGTTATTTTGGAGCTAAGGTCTCCCAAAATATTTGTCTGGGCTGGCCTCAAACAGAGATCTCCCTGATCTTAGCCTTCCAAGTAGCTAGGATAACAGGCGTGAGCCACCAGTACATAATTTACATATATATTTTTTGATGTAGTAAACCTTAAAGAGCTTTCCATATCAGAACATTCCATTCCCTCAATGAACAATAGTATTATACTGTGTGGAAATATCTATAGTTCATTAAAACTCCTTATTATGAATAGGTAAAATAGGTTGTTCCCAGTTTTTTAGCTGTAAGCAATGCTTCATTGACTATCTTAGGCTTGTCCAGATCTTATCTGGGCACCCATACCAGGATTTCTGTAAGATAAATTCCTAGAATTGGAACTAGTGATTTGAAGGAATGACATATTTGTCATTTTAATAGATCTTCTCTCTTTATTTTTCAAAATTTTTATTAGTATGTAATAATTGTACAAAGGGCTTCATTGTGACATTTCTGTATATGTGTACATGGTATGCTGGTTTGGTTCATCTCCTCCATTATTCTCCCCCCTCTTAAAATGACCTTGATGGGTTTCAATGTTCTATATTCATACATGTGCAGAAACTACAGCAACCATATTCACTCTTCTTTACCCTTCTCTTTTATCCATCCCCTTAACATGACCTGTTTTACATTTCTGTCCTTCATTGTTTAAGTGTCTGTTCATTGTTCAGTGGGGTTTGCCTTGGTATTTTACCTGTAAATTTATTGTACTTCAGTCAGTCTAAACCCTCTTTCCTGTTTGAATTCCTCATGTTTCTTCTCCCTGTCTTATTTTTTTAGCTAGGAATTCCAAAACTATGTTGAATAAGAGTGGAGAGAGTGGACAGGACACCCTTGTCTCATTCTTTACTTTAGAGGAAATGGTTTCAGTTTTTCCCCATTTCGTATGATATTGGCTGTAGGTTTGTCATATATAGCCTTTATAATGTTGTGGTAAATTTCTTCTATTTCTAGTTTATCAGAAGTTTTATCAAAAAAAGGATGTTGAATTTTGCCAAAGGCTTTTTCTGCATCTATTGAGATGATCATGTGATTTTTGTGTGGCTTCCATTTATATGCTGGATTACATTTATTGATTTGCATATGTTGGACCATCCTTGAATCCCTGGAATAAAATTGACTTGATCATGGTGAATAATCTTTTTGATATGGTGTTGAATTTGGTTTGCCAGTATTTTATTGAGAATTTTTGCATCTCAGTCTATTAAGGAGATTGGGCTATAATTCTCTTGTTTGTTATGTCCTTGTTCAGTTTTGGGATGAGTATACTACTGGCTTCATAGAATGAGTGTGGTAGTGTTGCTTCCATTTCTAGTTTACTGAAAAGTTTGAGGAGTGTTTGTACTAGTTCTTTAAAGGTCTGGTAGAATTCAACATTGAATCCATTGGTTCCTCTGCTTTTCTTTTTGGGGAGGTTCTTTATTGCTACTTCAACTTAATTATTTGTTATAAATGTATTTAGCTGGCTTGTAGCCTCTTGGTTCAATTTTGTTTGGTCATATGCATATAGAAATTTATCTATTTCTTGTAGATTTTCCAATTTATTTGAATATAGTTTATTGAAATACTCCCTAATCATCCTCTGGATTTCCTTGGTATTTGTGTAGATATCCCTTTTTTCATCTCTAATTTTATTAATTTGGTTCTTTTCCCTCCTTTTTTAGCAAGATTCATGAAGGGTTTAACATTCTTGCTTATCTTTCTGAAGAACATACTTTTGTTTTGTTGATGCTTTGTATAGATTTTTTTGGTATCTATTTCCTTGATTTTGATCTTTATTTTAATTATCTCTCTCCTTTTGATGATTTGGGGTATAGCTTATTTTTGTTTCTCTAGGAGTTTGAGATGCAGTATTAGGTCATTTATCTGAAGTCTCTCTGCTTTTAACATAGGCACTCATAGATACAAACTTTCACCTTAGCACTGCCTTTGTTGCATTGCATAGGTTCTGGTAGTTTGTGTTTTCATTTGATTACAGGAACTTTTGATTTCCTACCATATCTTTTTGATGACCTGTCTGTGTAGCAATGTGGTGTCTGGACTCCATGCATTTGATTTTTTTTTCTCCATTTTCTTTTGTTGCTGAGTTCTAGTTGTATTCTGTTGTGGTCAGACAAGATACATGGAGTTATTTCAGTTTTCTTGTATTTGTTAAGACTTGCTTTGTGCCCTAAAAGATGATCTATTTGGGAAAAAGTTCCAGAGGCTGCTGATAAGAATGTGTATTGTGCTACTGCTATATGAAATACTCTGTAGATGTCTGCTATCTCCATTTGGTCTATGGTATCATTTAATTCTGAACTTTGTTGGGGTTTTTTTGGTCTGAATAACCTGCCTTTTGGTGACTGTGGAGTGTTAAAGTCTCCAATTATCATTGTGTTAGTGTCTATCTGTGCTTCTAAGATCAGTATTGTATGTTTAATGAAGTTTCATGTGCTGACATCAGGTACATATAAATTAACAATTATTATTTCCTCTTGATTTAGTGCTCATTGTATTAGTATGAAGTGACCCCTCTTTGTTTCTTCTAATTTATTTTTGAAATCTACTTTATCAGATATAAGTATAGTTACTCCTGCCTGTTTGCAGGGGCCATTTGCTTGAAAAACCTTTTCCTACCTTTTCACCCTTAGCCAGGGTTTGTTTTGGCTAGTGAGATAGGTTTCTCATAAACAAAAAATTCGTGAGTTGGGTCTTTCTTTTAAATCTGCTCACCAGTCTTTTGATGGGGAAGTTGAGATCATTAATATTCAGTGTTAATATTGAGAGGTATGTGGTTATTCTTGCCATTTTATTGCTTTTGGGGTGTCTGTGTGTGCAGTTGCTTATCTGCTCATCTCATGAGATTTAATTATTCCCATCCTTTCATGGCTATGCTTATCTTCATCTTCTTTGTGTAAGATTCCTTTCAGTGTCTTCTAGAGTTCTAGTTTTGTGGTCACATTGTTTTAGTTTGCTTATTATGGAAGGTTTTTTATTTCTCCTTTAATTATGAATTATAGATTTGCTGGGTAGGTTGGAAATTATTTTCTTTCAATGCTTGAAATTTGTAATTCTATGCCCTTCTTGCTTTTAAGGTTTCTGTTGAGAAATCTGCTATTATTCTGATGGATTTACCTTTATAGGTGATTTGACATTTCTTTCTTTAAGCTTTCAATATTCTTTCCTTGTTCTTTGTGCTTAATGTTTTAAGTATAACATTCCATGGAGAGGTTTGGGTTTAACCATGTCTGTTTGGTGTCTTAGAGGCATTATGTACCTGGATGGGAGTCTCTTTGTTGAGATTTGGGAAGTACTGTGCTATTATTTTTTGATTATGTTTCCTATGCCTTTGGTTTGCACCTCTTCTTCAATGCCTATCACTCATAGGTTTGTTCTTTTAATGGAGTCACAGAGTTCTTGCATAGTCCTTTCATATTTCTTTTTTCCTTTCTCTAAGTATTCACCTGTTGTATTCTATTATATATATTTTGTCCTCTAGTCCTGAGATTCTGTCTTCCACTTGTTTCATTCATCTAGAATAGATTTCAACTCTACTTCTTATTTGATTTAAGGAGTTTTTCTTTCCAGGGTTTGTGTTTGGGTTTTTAAAAAATTTTTTATGAGGCTTTCTATGTCTTTGTTAAATTCTTCTTTCACATATTGTATTATCTTTTTGTATCTTCTTTTATTTCATTTAGATGTTTGTATCTTTGAGTTCATTCAGTTGTTTTTGTGATTCCTTGAGCTGTTAATCCATATTCTCTTTGATTTCATTGACTTGCTTTTGCATGTCCTCTTCAAACTGATTTTTAAAATTTTTTGTTATTGTTGTATTGAGGGTACAATGTGACATTTAAGAAAGTTCTTACAATGTATCATAGTTGATATGATTTCAGTATTCTTATTAAACTGCTTAATCATCCTTATCATCATTATTTTGAGCTTGGAAATTGATGTTTCATCCCCTTCGCTATCCATCAGGTCCCTTGTTGTATGATTATTGACCTTTTGAGAAGTCATAATCCCCTGGCTTTTCCTATATCTCTTGCTTCTGTTTTGAGTTCTGCTCATCAATCATTTTGATTATTTGGTTGGGTGTTTTAGTCACCAGAAGTCTTTATCTTGACTTAATTTCTGTGTTGTGTTAGGATTGGTCATTGGGTACATTATTGTATCATTTCTGTCCACTGACCTGGGGATATAATGTAAATTTACAGGTATTGACATGTATATAAACTTTGGCAATATTATTTATAAACAGAAGAGGATTGGAAAAGTAAAAACTGTTTGCAAAGAGATCAAAACTTAGGTAGTAAAAATGAGAAAATGTGAGAAGAGGTCATTTAGAAGGTGGGTTGAGGGGAGAGAAGAAGAGGTCTGAGGTGAGGAGACTGCAGATTTGAGATTCTAGTGTATAAAGATGTAGTTCAGTTATGGAGGAGGGTGCTATTATCATGGACTGCAGAAACACAGAAAGGATGGGAGTAATAAGAAGGTGATAGAATAAACTACTATTGAGTGGTTTGTAAGGAAGAGATAGGGAAAGTGAGGGAGAAATGGAGAAGAAAGAAAAGAAAATAAAAATAAAAAGGGGGAATTAATTTAAAAAGTAATGAGAAAAAGACTTAGAGTAAAAGAGGTATAGACAAACTTTAACAAAAAGGAAAAAAATTTAAAGCCCAGATTTCTTCCTTCATGAGGAAAAGAGTGAGTTCCTTCTGTGCTTAGTACAGTGGATGCTCCCCTCCAATTTCTGGTCCTCAGGTTTTTGTCTTCACTTCTCTGGCTGTATTTACTAATGTGCTCCCTCACACCTGTATTGCCCAGGAGAACCTGGGAGTGGGCTCTGGATTAGGGCAGCTGCTGGAATAAGGTGTGGTCATATTGTTTCTATCCCCTTGACTAGGACCATTTTTTGGCAGTGCAAGGGGTGGGGTGCACTCAGCTTCTGGCAAGCTGAGCTGGCCTGGGGAGTAGCCCTCAGGACTGAAAGCAGCTAGATTACCTAAACAGTGTGCAGGTTCATCACTCTAGTGTAGGTGGGAGTGAAGGTTAGAAGTTGATCACTGTTTTTGTCACTATGGTTCAGCAACTGACCTGTTCTACACTCGGTGCTATGCATGTTGATGATGGTATGCCTGGTGATCTTCATGGGCTAGAGGCAACTCAGGGCAGGACAGAGGAGGAAAGGGAAAAATAAAAGCAATGACAACAAAAGAAACAAACCAGCAAAACTCTGGCAGTTGCAGTGATGTGGGATGGCGTGATGTCCCTGCAGGAAACCACATACCTGCTGTGGTGGATTTGTGCTTTTAAAGTTTTATTTAGAGGTTGATCTTCCTAGTTATGGTCTGTCTTTCTATTGGATCTCTCTTTTTTAGGAAACTAACCTGAAAACCTACCCCAGCATCTATAAACCTGAGATTTTCTTCCAGATTTTTTTGGTACTCTTAAGTTAATTTTTAAAATTGATATTCCAAATTCCATTTGATCAAATTGCTATTATGGTTCATGTTTTGTGATTCTCAGTATCAACAGGTACTATAAATCTTCAAGTTTTGCCAAGCTGAAAATTAAAAAAAATCTAACTATTTCTCATTATTTTAATTAGCCTTTCTAATTACTAGCAAGGTTAGATACTTTAAATATGTCTATGTTCGTATATTAGCCTTTTCCAGGGAGTTACATCTGTGTTTATGTATTTTTTTTTTTGTAAAAGCTTGTTTTTTGATATTTACTTTTTGTCTGTCATGCACATTTCTTTTTCTTTTTAATAATTTTTTTATTAGGTTATCTTTATTATGCAGGGGGATTCATAGTGACAATTCTGATGAGGCTTATATTGTACATTGGTTAAATCACCCCTATTCTCTCTCCCCGTCAACCTTTTCCCTGGCCCACTTAAAGCAATTGCAAGAGGTTTCTTTGTTCTGTTGCATATATGAAGTCCATCAACTATATACCCTCATCTTAATTTCTTTCATTTACCCTTCCCCTCCAACTAGCACCCCACCACACACAATGTACCTATTTTATAGTCCTAATTAATGATTTTATTTAATGATTGATATTTAAGTTGATGTTCAAAGGGGTTTCTCTATGTATCCCCACCATGGGTATACTTTTGGTCCATTTAACCCCTTCCATTACTCTCCCTTACCCATTTACCCCCCACTCCCCATTTTTCAACAACTTTCAATCATATCCTTATATCTTCTACTTCACAAATGTTATGTTTTGTAATATTACTGATGTTCTATCATTCCCTTTTCTTTTCCCTCTTTCCCCAAGTTCCATAGCATAGTTCCACTGTTACTAATATTTTCTACATATGAGTTTGTATATGTTTGTTTTTGTGCATATGTTTATCTTTTGGATCTATCTTTAATGTATGCGAGAAAACATGTGGCCTTTGTCTTTCTGATCCTGGCTTACTTCACTTAACATGATGTCCTCCATTTGCATCTATTTACCTTCAAACCACATGTCATGTACATTTCAAAGAACTTCTGCTGATCTATTGTTTGTTACTTAACATTATTGAAAGATGCAATTTTTCATATATATGCAGCTTTATTAAGATAATTATTATACAAAGAACTGCACATATTTAATATGTACAATTTAATGTATTTGGAGATATGAAATTTCTGTGTTTACCATCACTACAATCAAGGTAATAGATTTGCACGATACCTTCCAAAGTTTCTTTATGTCCCTCACCATTTTCGTTTTGTGATAAGAACACTTAACATGAGATCATTCTCTTGACAAATGAATTGCACATCATATCGTTTAACTGTAGGCACCATGTTGTACAACATATCTCCATAATCCACTCAGCTAGCATAACTACAACTTTACCCTCACAGAAAAGCAACTGTTTCCTCTGCCTCCTAAACCCTAGCAATAACTATTGAATTCTCTGTTGCAATGAGTTTGAGTTTTTTGATAATGGATCTAAGTGGAATCATGTAGCACTTGTCCTTCTGTAATTGATTTATTTCACTTAGACTTCCAGGATCATTCATGGTTTTGCACGCTGAAAGATTTTATTGTTTCTTTTAAAGGCCAAATAATATTTCATGATTTGGGCACCAGATATCCTTTATCTGCCTATCTGTCTATGTCAGTCTTTTATTATACATTTATCAATGTATTTTTTTTAGTCATGATTTCTAAGTGATGGTTGTTACTTTAGAAGACTGTCTCTTTCTCAAGATTATAATAAGTGCATATGTATTTTTGTCTTTTTTAAACTGTTAAGAGTTTCTCTGTATAAAATTTTACTTTTCAAACACTTAGATATTTTTCTGAGTATGGTGTGAATTAACATTATTCTTGTTTTCCAAATGTATAGCTGTAATTTGCTACTCTAGTCCTGACATTTTCCTACTCATTTACTATCTTTATTATAATCTAATACATTTATACATCTGAATTTATTGCTGACCTCTCTGCAGAGGTTATTGATCTACTTATCCACTGTTTAATTACTAGAGGTTTATGTTAGTATGAAGTAGGTCATGTTCTCACTTACTGAACTCAGTTTCTACCACTTTCCACTATGCTGATTTGTCTCTTGTAAATAAACCTAAGAATTTTCCAGTCTTTTTAGAAAGGTCTTGTTAGAAATTTTAAGGTTGCATAGAACTTATGAGGTAAGTGAGAGAATTTAAAATTTAAAGTAATGAGGTTTTTCAACCAAAATATTTTTATACTTTTCTATTTTTCCCTTCTCTTTAGATATATTAAAAAAAAGTTATATACCCCTTTCTGTATAGAACTTCTACTTTCCTCATTAGGATTATTTTTCATTTTCTGTTTGGTGTTGCTTTTGTAAAATAGTTTTTTTTCTTCTGATATATTTTCTAATTAATAATGAGTAAATTGAAATATGTGTGGGCATGAATGACCTAGTCTAGGAAAAGTCAATGAATGGCCAAATAATCAAGAGTACTGGGACAGATCTTGTTAGTTTAAATCACATAATCATTTTTGAAAATCATAGGAATACCATGAAATTAACCAAACAAATTGATTTTTACTTTTCTAGATTTTTTTAACAGATAAATTTTAGTGATGTGATTTTTCATGTGGCTCTGATAGCGTTAGGTGGAAGACTCCTCTTTTGATTTTTTAAGATGAAGATGTGTCCTTTGTAACATACTCATTGTTCACTGATCCTTTGCTATGACGTTCTTCTTTCCTTCTCTTTTAATTTTAATGTTTTAATTTTGATTTATTGAATGGTATTCTACCTTAATTATGGTGTATAATTAGGGTTGAGTTAGGTGTTCTGATGATGTCCAGAATATTATCATATGATAACTCTATAATTTCACTTAATGTCCTTGAATGAATACTCTCAGATTTGAAATGGCAGTGAATGGTTTTGTGCTTGGAGCATCTCATTCTGAGAATAATTCACCTTTAATCCTCTGTCTTTAAAAGAAGTCCTTTGGATCATATATTGGTGAGACTGATCTCAATAAAGCAGAAATTTATTGAGATTCAGCCACATTTTATTTTGAGATTATTAAGTTGAAATTGCTGGCTTGGTGGATCAAAACCAATTGAGTACTTGGATGTCCTATGGTTTGGTAATTGTTGAAATATTTTCATTTATTAGATTTTGATAATAAAAGGAATGCAAACGGGTAATCATATTCTTCTGTATTTCCTTCTTGTGACAAGATTCAACCATGGAAATATTGATCTACCAGAAGAAATACTATTTTATCAACATAACCAAGCTATACAGAGTCAAGAAGTATAATAAAAATCATTAATATCCCTACAGAGGGGATTTAAATTTCTTTAACTGCTGACTCAGTTATTTTAGTAATGTCATGGTTAACTCAGTAGGTCTTTTCTTTAAATTATATTCACAACAAGGTAGATTTCACTTTCTTGGGAAAATAAGGGGCTTTCAGTAACTATGTATAGACCTTTTTTCCCCTTGGTTCTTAAATCAAATATCTTAGTGGTTGATTTGTGTCTTTAAAATTTTTTTTATTTTAATTTTTAATTAAAACTAATAACAGGAAGAGATTTCATTGTGATAATTCCATGCATGTAGGTCTTCTTTTGAAGAATATTCTAGAGATTGTTATCATCTACCATTTACAGACTTGTGATAGTCTTTGTTGAATCAATTTTTATGTCTGACCCTCAGGGGACAGTTGAAGAAATGTTCTGATAGGATAAAGATTATTTCCACTGGGAGATCACCAAGGTCCACAATATCAAAAGATTCAAATTAGGCCATGTGCACCTAACTTTTAGAATAATAATTTCAAGTATAAATAAAAAGTAAAATTTTGCTTAATATATGTTAAATGTATAACTAATATATTTACTATTTAATATATTCTTAAAACATGAAGTTCTATAAGTAGTTTCATTCTCAAGTTATATTGTAAGGTAGAAGCAAGAAATCTAGACTTTATTTGCATTTGCAAATAGAAATAAAGAAATAAGAAAAGGAA
The DNA here is from genome assembly GCF_047511655.1 of Castor canadensis. NCBI lineage: Eukaryota > Metazoa > Chordata > Mammalia > Rodentia > Castoridae > Castor > Castor canadensis. The sequence continues at coordinate 76,491,276 of NC_133399.1, read as the reverse complement.
TAATTCTAAGTTTCTTTTTTTTTCTGAAATGGTAACTACTTAAAAAAATGTAACTGTTACTTGAATTGATTGAAAATAAATACCTTTTCCCTACTTTTCCTAAAATAGGTAGAGAAGTCAGATGATCAAAAAAAAATTCTTAAAGTAGGATCAGATTTCTCTGGATCTTGACATCAGATAAAGAAATTCTGAGGATAAAAAGTTGAGTGTTATTTAATATCATTTATTAAGGAAAATTTTCTCTGTTCTTTAATAAGTTGCTGATAGATGACAAGAGTTTATTCAATATCAGAAACTCCTACATTTTGAAACTTCAGCTTATTTTTGAGCATACGAAATTCTTTCCTTCAATGATTATAGTCTTTTCTACATACAATTAGGAAGCAATTTAACATGCTATTCTTATAATTTTCATTCTTCAATTTAACTTGATGAAGAATTCATTGACTATAGATTGATATATCTTATTATTTGGCTTCACAATAATTTCCCAACACAGTCTGTGTAACCACTTTAAAATGTAATCCACATCATATATGCTGCAAATCCTGTTACAGTTGTTCACCTAAGATTCTGATCACATTTTCCCAGTGTGCAATGAAGCAACAATAGCTGAAATACTGCATTGTGGGTGGATTTGGGATGGGACTCAAATTAAAGGTCTACTGGGTTATACCAAAGCTTCAGACTGGGATGAATAGGAACTTAGAGTATTTCAGCAGAGTAAAGATACATTTCACACAAGATAGTTTTTTCCCCTCCATATATAGTAAAGTTTTAATGAAAATCTCTGGAAAGACTGTATTGGCAATGCATGGAGTATCAAATAGTCTTTTGGGGATTAATTGTTCCTAACTGTGATATGAAGAAATTTCCTTAGAGCTCCTGCTGTCTTCTAAAGATAGCTGTACTATGTCCTAGGCTTAACTGCAAGGATGAAAAATGACTTTTCCATATTCAACTGTTTTTTAGACACTACTAAAATTTTGCCAGTAATGAATCCTTTCAACTATAAAGGTGATTGCATATTAACCACACTACAATAAATGTTCCACTCCATTTACTCAGAGAATAGTAGAATGGAATGTGACCACAAATGTTTTACTTGGTTAAGTATTTGAGATATTAAATAAAAAGACTTGCACAATAACTCCTAGTTTCAACAGCTCCATCTCTCCTGCATATTCTTCCCCCTCAAATACTCTGTTTCTCATCTTTTCCTTTCCCACCTCCTCCCTGGATTTGCACCATTTGAAATCAGTTCTCCATAAGCACATCTGAGATTTAAGGAAAGGCTGGAAGCAGCACTTCCTTTAGATTGTAGTCTTGATCGCTTGATGGAGATAGAACTGCTGTAAACTTGAATTTTTGAATAGAATTGCCTCAGTTCTATTGTCCAGTGCCTGGCTGGGGTTGTCCTTTACAGAGAGCCAGTATATCAGGGCACAGTGAGTTGTGAGAGAATATCCTGTAGGTTTTTCTATCACAGAGATTCTGAAAGTATGTTATATGCTTCTTTGAAGGTTTCTGTGTGGATTTCACAGGCTCTGAGTCAAATTACTTTTATGATAACATTAGTACATATTTGCCCTTTCACTATTATTTTGTTCTGGTGGTGCCAAAGCAATGATGGATAAAACTGTTAGTACCTTAGCATGGATCAAGGTGGTAGCACCAAGCCACAGTGGTAATTACTGTGTTTTTCTTTGCTATCTATGTGTATTAAAACAAGGCAAAAACAAACAAAAAAATCCCAAGCTCCTAGTTTCACTTAATGATATCCTTGATTAGCAGTAAGAATTATTAATTTTGCTAATGTCCTTCATTAGACATTGTTTTAATACTTTTATGGGAAATGCAAATAAAGCACTTTGTCTACCAAATACAACACATGTGCAAGGAAAAGTCCTTAGACAATTTTTTGAGGACAAACTGTAGTATTTTGATAAATTGGCTATTTGTGCTTGCATATTGGTAGACATTTTCTTGAAAATGAAGTGAGCTTGTCTCCATAAGAAAAATCACTAATATTGTTTGTTGCCAGCAAAAATTAAGAAAACTTTCTACCTCTGTGAGTTTTTTCTTGAGCATATTTTTTAAACAAGTGGTGATATGAAAACATGTGATGTTTTGGTACTGATTATTGCTTAATGGTGTCAATATTTGGAAGATCTATATATCTCAATAAACCAAAATTTTTCACATGGCAAAGTGTATTACTACAAAATCATTCCTGAGTAAAAAAGACCCATGTAAGTTGTAAGATAGAGCACTGGATTTTAATGTAACAGAGCTCCAAGAATTTATTGATGTGGTTTCAGATTCCACATTGCAACTATCCTTTAAAAACAAATTGTCAAGTTTGGGTGAGTAGTAAAGAAAAGCATCGACAATTATCTGAAAAAGCAATTAAATATTCCCCTTTCCTTACAAATTTTCAGCTCTTCTCCAGACAATAAAGAGATTTGCAAAAATGTAAAAATGTGCCATTCTCCTCACTGATCTTCTGAAAATATGACCATTTTACTTGAAAACACATTATATATGTCAGTATGCCATGGGTCACTACTGCTTAAGTAACTAACAATGAATATTAAAAAATTTTTCAATATTAATCTCTAACCCAGTAAATAATGTTAGATATAAACCCACACTAACAAAAAAGCTTTTTAAATCTTCGATTCTTTTTTTTCATAATTCTTCCTACCCTGTAAAGGGAAAGTTCTCAGATAAACATTTTAAGATCTACTGCTTTCTCCAAAGGCTTCTGGAACAAACTACACAGCAAGTTAACAAAACAAGCCTTTCAATTTGATTTTCAACAATGTTATTAAATCTAATATAACAGCAAAAATTATTTTCTAGTATTTTCATAAATAAAGTTTTATAAAGTTATTTGACATAATATGCAGATCTACACTTTCTTGTTTAGTTCCAAAGGATTCCTATAATTACAATAGAGGTAGAGAAATGTATAATTATGTAAATTGTAGTGAGAAGTTATTATAATCAATGGGCTCCTCAAATTGTTTTTACTCAACTTTTTTCACCGATTTTTGTGTCTGCCATTTTTCTTGTATAGATGCATGCTTTATTAGAGCATAATACCTTGCATTCCAGGCTGGGTCTTGTAATTCCAAGGGGATGCTCAGGAGTAAACCATGTGCCGCAGGATTTCCCTCTCTGCCAAAGGGAAGCCTACCGAACTAGCCTGCAGGTGGAGTTAGTTTTATGGTCTTTTTCTGTTGCTGAAAGTCACCTGTAGTGGATGCTATTGGTGTGCCAGACCCTGTCTGCACTGAGCTTCTGTTTCTCCACTGCTAGTTGACTAGTACAGACCTGCAGCAGCAGCCTTTGAAAAGTCATCCTTGGCAATGGGGGCTGCCTTGCCCACGAGAGAAGTGTGCCATTTCTAGGGACTATAGCCAGTGACTGACTAATGTGGTCATAAAAGACCACTCCCTTCTCTCCAGGTGGGGCTTACTCTAATCTATGTGGTAATTTTTATGTTAACCTAGTGGCAGGCTAAAGCTAGGTCACATCTAAGATCATATCCTGTATGGCTCCCTTTCCACAATCTGTTTCTTCACTTTCTTTCAGGTTTCTCCAGTACATTCCCTCAATAATAATCCTTTGGGGCCCAGGACAGGAACTTTTGTCTTAGATATTCCACCTTAGTCATAATTGCATTTGTTCTGGGGGATGAGGGAGTAGGGGATCAGATGGGCTATTTGAGGTATCTGATTTTTTAACCAGTACACTGAAGATATGTCTATTACATGATTCTTTCATTTTATCTCCTTAACTATAATTAAAACATGAATTTCTGTAATCACTGAAGTGATAACTAAAAGTAAAACCTTTCTGTAGAAAAGACTATGGAAGTTCCTCAAAAAACTAAAAATAAGACTACCATATGATTCTATTATACCCACTCCTGGGTTTATACCCAAAGAAATCAAAGTCAGCATATAATAGAGATACCTGCACCCCACGTTTATCATGGTACTTACTATTAGTAATGGTTAAAATATGGAACCAGCCTGAAGAAAATATGTATGTATGTACACAGACCCCCACACACGATGGAGTCTTATTCAGCCATAAAGAAGAATGAACTTTTGTCATTTGCTGGAAAATGCACAGAACTAGAACAGCATGATAAGTGAAATAAGCCAGACACAGAAAGACAAATATTGCATGCTTTCTTTCATATGTGGACACTAAAAATAATGATAAAAGAAAAATGACTATTTGAAAGTAGGAGAGGGATTAGTAGGGAAGTGGAGTGGAAAGGGGTGAAGGAGAGGGGATAGAAGGGAGGAAAATAAGATCAAAGCATCATATATGACTATGGAATCCTCACAGTGAAATAGTGATAATTTGTACAATTAACACGTGTTAATAGTTTAAAACATTAAGTGTTGACAAAATTTTAAGAAAATGCTTGTGCCTTAAGACATTTGACAATTTTGATTGCTACAAATGTGGCACGGATGTTATTGACTATTGTAGGTAGAGGCTGGAGATGTTGCTAAATATCCTACAATTCACAGAATGGCCTCATCCACAAAGAATTATCTAGCCCATAATGTCAACCGTGCTAAGCCTGGGAAATCTTATTAATGGTAAAACATTTTCCGATATAAACTCATTAATAGAGTGTAGCTTTTACACAAAAATTATGTATGCAACCCAAGTAACAGAAATGAAGACTTACAATGTTTGTCCTCCTTAGAACACATGGCCATTGTGAGTTCTTCTTCTTGGCGCATTTCATAGAGAAAAAATAAGCATGGTAAAAAATAATCAATTTCATTGATTTCCCTCAGAATTTGGCACGAGTAATGAAAGCAGAACTTCTGCTTGTTTTAGTTTCAGCGTTCTGGCTTATGTCAAATGAATCCGAAGAAAACTGCTAGTGTAAAAACATCAAATAACCACTCCTCCATACCTTCACTTCATGTTTTCATTTAAGACAGCGCATTAAAGAAATGCTGAGAAGACAGAGCAACAGCTTGTGTCCCCAGAATGTTTATGGGGACAATTCTCCACATTTGGTGTATTTGCATCTTTTAGCATGAGAACTATTATGCTCATGAGTAGTTTGTGAAATAAATGCAATAAAGACTCTTTTGTTCTGATTTAAGTAAAAATTAATACTTAGAAATGTCACGATGCACTTAATCATCAAAGAATAAAGTGCTAAAGCAAATCAATTAATTAGCCTTTGACTTTGCCCTTGAGTGGTTTATTCCTGAGTATGTGGACTCATCACCTAAATCATGGACTTTTCATCTCATCTTAGTGTTAGTGTGCTTCTATTGATTTAGATGTTATATTTTGTCTCTTAACTCATTCTTGTAACAGGAATATGTCCATGGAATGCTATCCTTGTTGATTTTAGGCTTTTTCAGACTCTGAAAAGAAAGATTTGTTTTCTTCTCTATAAATTACCTTCAATTCTTTGTGTTTACTCCATGCTATCCTCAAGTTTGGGAGCAAAATTCTTTTCAGCTTCTTTTGTTCATGAATGTGTTTATATGAACTGTCTCACTTGTACAGCAAAAGATTAATTGGCACTAGGCCTTTTGGCTCAAGAGCTTGTCTTTTGTTTGTTGGCTCTATTATCTTTCCTGGCCCAAGTTCAAGCATCTCCTTTAGCATCCACTTCTGTGGTCTGTCTTGTCTTTGCAGGTAGGAGATCTAGGTGTCTGGTCCTAAGCCAATATTCTCAGCAAAAGTAATTGGCTCACAAATTTCTTTGATTATATTCTTAAAGAATCTCATCTTCAACTTTTCTAGTTTACAGTGGTCTACATATTATAAGGGTTTAAGTAATGTATAAAACATGAATGTGTCAGACATTTTGAAGAAAAATATACTTTCTGAGAATTGAATGGCAGTTGCAGTTTTTTGGTCCTCTAGAAATTATAAGAAATTTCTCAGTCATGTTCTTTCAGTGTCTTTGAAAAGTGACATAATAAATACATATGGAGTCATGGTCTATTGTATTGCTCTGAAATGTCTTTTTTTTTTTAAATATGGATTTGCATGTTGAAATATTGACAATCCAAGGCAGCAGCTCCATTTAATCTCTGAATATAATGGATTTTCATTGCTCTTTTCTAATTCAAAGTTCATTAACTGGATGGCATAAAATTACATTTCCTTTATCATTTAAAATATGAGCGGTGATACAAGGTTTACCTATAATGACCTCATTTCTAACTCTGTAGTAACATATGTTGCAGGTGTTTGCTAGAGTGAGAATGAGGTTTCTGAGATTAGAAAATACCAATTCTAACAGTATGTCATTACGCTAATTATTGAAAAAAGTAATGCAGATGAATACATTCAAAGTACATTGTATAGATGTATGAAAATGTCATAACAAAACCCATTATTTGTATAATTGATACATAGTAATAAAAACTGAAAAAAGAAGTAAAGAAGATTTTGTTTATGATTAGCTAAAAAAGTTAAGACAGAGTCTCTACCTTGCATATTGTATACTCTGTTTTTCATAATCTCTAGTAAAATAAAAACTACTATGTAAAAATGTATTGATTTCAGTCCTGCTTTTTTTTTGAAATCTCTCTCTTTTTCAGCAGCACCTTGTTGGTTTTGATATTGCTTATTTTGAGGTTCTTTCTTTTTCTCCTCTGCCTCCACCCCTTAATTTGATGTTGCTGCTGGGAGTTGCTACATTTGTCAGAGACAAATGATGGATGGATACTCAGCTTCTTATAAATGCAGCATGTGTTAGTTCCTTCTCATACTTGACTTTCATTGCTAGTGTTGATTGATGGTATGTTACTTACCTTGCCTTGACAGACTGCTGGTTTATACCATTCAAGGTAAAGCATTTTAAGCAGTAAGCAATGTGGAGATTTCCTTTTACTGCAGAAGGTTAATGGTCTACCAAAAAGGAGGAGGGCTCTGTATAGGCCAGAAATGGTTGCTATCTTCTGGAGCCAAGATCAACTGGTGGGGTAATTTTCATATCCTTTGATGATTAAGTTAGTATATTTTAATCTTTTTAATTACTCCTTTAGAGAGAGGATTTGGGATGATTGGCCTTGTATGGTCAACTTGCTGAAAAATACCTAACCAAAACTTGTATTTAGGTACTAGAATTGCTCTTTCTCCTTTCTTGTTTTGGCAATGTAGTTTTTTTTTTTTTTTAATAATTCATTTATTCACATGTACATACATTGTTTGGGTCATTTCTCCTCTCTGCCTCCCTCTTCCACCCTCTCCCCCCTTTAGCATCACCATCAACTCAGTGTTCATATGGGGGGAATAATCTTATTGCTTATAATGCAAAGACAGAGAACATATCTTCTATATTCCCGAGAGTAGTTAAAATAATATTTATTACATGGTAAGAACACAACATTTAAGTATTTTATGACTAGGTGAATGATAATGAATAACCTAGATTCTAACTTGTCAGTCTTGTTTTCTAATTTTTTCCAGGAAAAAAGAAAAGGTGTTAAGTATTTCATTAAAATATTATTTTAGACATTCATATTAAACTTTGTAAGTTGCTGATTTATTTTTGTTTACACAATGATCATACCACAGGTTATAGAAGACTGTGAATCAAAAGAGGGAAAACAGAAAATGTACACACAGGCTGAAGTAATAGAAAACTTTTGCAGAGATACTTATGAATAACAGTTCTATTCAGACCTAATTTGCATGCCTGTCATTTTGAATTCCTTTACAGTTGAATTTCAGGTCACAATTTAGTTTTACTTTTCTTATAACAAATTAGTTGAGCATTAAAAGGTCAAACATTTTTGAATAATAAATTTCAAGTAATCAAGCTGAAATCTTGGAAAGCAAAACAGTACAAACACACTACAGTGTCCCTAAGCTTGGCATAAAGGAGTGGAATATCATCTGTTCATTTTTAAGCAAACTTCAGAATGATTTGTTTCTGGGAAGGAAGGAGTTTCTTTTCTATTCAGGCCAGAAGTATTTCCAAGTGGTTACAACTCAGTGAGTTAATATTTAATGTGCCATTTAGCAGACTTAGACAGACTTAGAAGCTGGGAAAACACTGAGATGATACACTATGAATTTATCATTAATTTCTTGAAATGAAACTGGAGAAACTTTCCCCCTTGTTTTTAGGAAATCCCACCATAACATAACAAAATATGCAACCTAAAAGCAGCGTTCTAGAACTAAGTTGTCAGATGTTGTAGTTACAGGTTCAAAGAATGTCTAGGGATGGAGGAACTTTATATAACACATAAGAATTTGTAACAAGTTCTGACAGCCCTATTAACTGATTAAAATACCTAATAAGGTTGCTGGATTCATTAATGGGTACTTTTAAAAGAAAAATTGGCAATAAAACAATAGCATTTGTTTAAACAGAAAAAAATTTCCCTGCATTCCTCTTTTGAAAGGAAACAGTTGCGTTATGGGTGTTCTCATAGTTTTATGTTGAAACAAGGCACCTTTTCAAAAACTGTCAAGTTCAGTGTTTCAAAGACATGTTGAAGAATTAAGACAGGGGGTGTGTAAATAAATGTGCTGATTGCATGAAAGCTGTTTCTAGTTTTGCTTAAGTAGATTTTAGAGCTTCCGAAGGAGTGTGATTTTAAAGGTTAAATTTCTAAGTCAATAACTTTCCTTTGTAATATCATGTATAAGAAGTGACCTTAAAACTTTTCATTGTCTAAGTAAGAATTCCGGGCAATTCAGGACAGAGCAATTCCTACTTTTTCAAATTTTCTGAACAAAAGCTTAAAAGTATTTCAGAACTGTGTCTGTTGATACAAGAGACTCCAGATTAAATTTATTTTTAAATTAGAGGACAGTTAGGTTATCAACCAAAGATAATTAAAATACCTATTGTAGGTCCTAGCATAAGGTAAGAGAACCCATCAGAAGTAAAAGGTACCTTTACTCAAATAACTTGTGATATAAATGGCAAAATTAGATTAATATACAAAACTATTAAGTGACTATATATATAGTCAAATGGTAGAGTTTTGAGGCATATCTCAAATTGATGGTTTATTTTGCCACATGTCTTCTACGAAGTTAGGAAGATTCCTTTGGGTCTGGTCCCTTCACTACCTGTTGAATCTTGACTTGGCAAATAAGTACAATTAAGAAAATAATAACAAAATCAACAAGGACAAGCTCTTTTTCCCTCCGATGCCTTTAAAGCTCTAATAAGAAACTATTCAGACAAATGATTGTGGGATATTTTTTAAATTGAGAGTTTGTGGATATGTAACTGAGTTTCACTTAATTGAAAAAAGATCTTTAAGAAAATATCAATGGACAGATTTTTAAAAAACGAAGTGAAATTCACCTGACATAAAATTAACCATTTTAATGAATCAGGACATTTGAAATGTTGTGCAACCATAATTTGTGTCTGCTTCCTAAGCATTTTCGTCAGCCCAGTGGAGACAGCCCATACCCATTAAGCAGCCAGCCCCTCTCTATTTTACCTCCCTCACAGACATGGATGGTTTTCTGACCCTATGGGCTTATCCAGTCCATATAAATGGAATTATTCACTTAACAGAATGTCTTCAAGGTTCATCCACATTGTAGCATGTATTACTTCATTCCTTTTTTTTTTAATAATTGAATAATAGTCTATTGCATGAATATATCAATTTTCCCCACCTTTTGGCTATTGCTAATAATTGCCATTGTAAACACTTGTGTGCAAGTATTTAAATACTTGTTTCTAATTATTTTTGGTGCATAATATAGGAATGAAGTTTCTGGGTATTATCATTCTCTGTTTGGTTTATTTGGATAAAGCTGACTTTTTCCATTTTATACATGGACAATAAATAAAGATTCCAGTTTCGAACATCTTCACAAATCATTGTTATTTAAAATTTTTTTTATTGTAGCTATATCTTTTAAGGTATGAAGTAGTATCTCTCTGTGGTTTTTTTGGCATTTCCCTAATGAGTAGTAATTTTGAATAGCTTATCTTATGCTTATTGATTATTTGTGTATCTTCTTTGGATAAAAGACATTTACATCATTTCCCATTTTAAGTTAGATTGTTTAGCTTTTCTGTTGTTGAATTGTGATTTTAAAACTTTATGTATTTACATAGTTATATAATATATATATTATAACCCTTATCAGATACATGATTTGCAAGTACTTTGTCTTATTCTGTACATTGTCTTTTCATTTTCTTCTTCTTTTTTATGTTATTAGGGATTGAACTCAGGGCCTTGTGCTTGGTAGGAAAGCACTTGGCCACTTTAGCCATGCCCCCAATCCTGTTACTATGTTTTAACACACAAAAGTTTTAATTTTGATGAAGTGCAATTTCCTTTTTTTTTCTCCTTGAGACAAGATCTCATTATGTAGCCCAAACTGGCTTTGAACTTTCTCTGTAGCTGTCCTCAAACTTGCAATCCTCCTGCCTCAGTCTCCTGAATGATGGCATTACAGGTATGTACAACCAGGCCTGTTACTGTTTTTGTTTTTTCTTTTTGTTGCTTGTACATTTGGTGCCATACCTAAAAATCTATTGCCAAAACAAAGTCATTCATATTTACTCCTATATTTTCTTCTAGATGTTTTAGAGTTTCGGCTCTTAAGTCTTTGATCCATTTTGAATTGGTTTGTATATGTGGTGTGAGATAAGATCCAACTTTAAGTTTTGCAAACATATATCCTGTTGTCTCAGTACTCTTCATGAAGAGAATATCTTCATGATATTCTCCATTGAAGAGTATCTGTGTCCTTGTAAAAAAATCACTTGACTATATATGCAAGAGTTTATTTCTGTGATCTATATTTTATTCTCTCAGTCTGTATGTCTATCATCACACCTGCACCACACTGTATTGCTTACTGTAAATTTGCAGTAAGTTTTACAATCAAAATGTGTGAGTCCTACTTCTTTGTTCTGCTTTCCAATATTGTTTTGGTTATTAAGATCACTTCCCCAAGAATTTTAGGATCGGCTTTTCTATTTCTGCAAAAAAAAAGGACGTTTGAGATTGTGACAGAGGCTGAATTGAATGTGAAGATCACTTTGGAAGTATTGCAATCTTAATGACGTTAAGTCTCCCAACCCATGAATATTTATTTCTGCCTTTTATTTCTTTCAGCAATGCTTTCTGCCTTCAGTATAGTGTTGTATCTCCTTGGTTAAATTTTTCTAATTATTTTAATGCTATGGGAAAAATATTTTTACAATATTTTCTTATTTTAATTTTTGAATTGTTCATTGCTATATTATAGAAACACAACCAATTTCTCTGTGTTCATCTTGTATTCACAACTTTACTAAATCTAATTAGTATTTCTAATGGATCTTTTGTGGATTCATTAATGTTTTCTAAGCAGATTATATCATATATCATCTGTGAATAGTGACAGCTTTACTTCTTCCTTTCCAATTTGGATACTTTTAACATTTTTTTTCTTTCTTAATTGCCCTGGCTGGAACGTCTAGTATAATTCCGAATAGAAGTGGTGACAGCAGTGTCCTTATCTTGCCACTCATGCTAGGGGGAAACCTTTCAGTCTTTCACCATCAGCTGTGATGTTGATTATGGGCTTTTCCTAAATTCCCTTTATTGTGTTAGAAAATTCCCTCAGAGTCTTAGCTCATCATGAATTTATTATTTAATCAGGAAAAGAATTTAGCTTTTTTGGAATGCTGTTTCTGTATCACTCTGATTTTTTCCTCCCACTCTGCTTTTTTCTATTATTGTGATATATTGTATTGATTGGCTTTTGTATATTGAGCCACCCTTGCATCCCAGGGACAATTCCCACTTGGGCATAATCCTTTCAATATACTAGTGGATTCAGTTTAGCATTTTGTTGTGGAGCCTTGCATCTATATTCTTGAAGGAGCTTTGTCTCCAGGTTTCATTTTTTTGTGATGACTTTGTCTGGCTTTGTTGTCAGCCTAATTAATGGCCTCATAGACTGATTGAGAAGGTGTTCTTTCTTTTTCTATTTTTTGAGAGTTTGATGAGGATTGGTATTAATCCTTCTTTAAATGTTTCATGGCATTCACCAGTGAAATTGTCTTTAGGACTTCATTTAAAAAATTGGTAAAGACTAACAATTAAACCTGAAGTACAAAAAGTTCAGATGTGAATGTCTCGGATTTGGTAAAAACAAAATATTTTTCAAGTACAAAACAAATCTGCTGGATGAGGAATAACCCTTCCAAAATGATCATTTTGGTAAAATAGGGGAGGAAGATGAAAGTCATTTTTATATATTTTCTTGATATGGGATACAACTTCTATAAGGAACACTGTGCTAATATAAAATATATTAGATAATTGAGGAAGCTGTCCAAGTAAATAGGAATATAGTTAAGACATGAGTTGGTGTTATAAGGTACTCAGACAATTACCTAAATTCAGTTTTCTTTATCTATATATTATGATCTCAGTTAATCTTAGCTAGAATTTTGTTTAAACTGCAAAAAGAAAAGCATCTCCAAATCATCATACAACTTTATTTTCTCTCTTAGACATTTTTCCAAGTTGTCAAGTTAATGTTTTAAAAAAACCTTTCCATATCTTATGCTAAGATTTTTCTGTAACACACACACACACACACACACACACACACACACACACACGTTGGCCATTCAAGAATACTACTGAGTAGATTTGAAAATAGAAAATTATATTTTATACATATATAAATCTCCTATATACAAATATTGATATCAACATTATGAATATAATGGAACTAGAGAAAAGGTTAGATCAAAAAGAATTAACATAGAAGGTAACACACACGCACAGGAAATCAATGTGAGTCAATGCCCTGTATAGCTATCCTTATCTCAACCAGCAAAAACCCTTGTTCCTTCCTATTATTGCTTATACTCTCTCTACAACAAAATTAGAAATAAGGGCAAAATAGTTTCTGCTGGGTATTGAGGGGGGAGGAGAGGGAGGGGGTGGAGTGGGTGGTAAGGGAAGGGGTGGGGGCAGGGGGGAGAAATGACCCAAGCCTTGTATGCACATATGAATAATAAAAGAAAAAAAAATAAAAAAAAGAAAAAAGAAAATTATATTTTATACATATATAAATCTCCTATATACAAATATTGATATCAACATTATGAATGTATTAGTTCCAGAAGGTGTAGATCAGAAAGCATGTTCAGAAAGATAGATTGAAAGTAATGTCTGATAAGTTGTTGAGTGATAGTGATGAAGAGCCACAAGAATAAGTGAATTGAATACCAATTCATTTTTTAGTAGAAGTGATGTTAATGTTTAGATAGTTCCTATTAGTATTAAGGAGATAGGTAATCACAGACCAATCTTCAGAGTTAAGAAGTTGGTAATTTTGCTAGCTCTTGAAATAAGTTCACCTTACGAGCAGCAGTAATTTGCTTGCTTGAAACATAAACACCCTGAATTGGCACTGTGCTTTAGTTATTGGTAGACCTTTTGAAGGAAAAGTTTATAGCCAGCTTCTATGTCAATCATGCTAGCTTTTCTCAAGATAAAGGATTTGTATCGGAAGTCTTGACTCAGTGACATTTTATATGACTAGCTATTATTGAAACAACTCTAAATGTCTTTTGAACATTCTTTTCACAGTGTTTCTTAAAAGTAACATAATTAGCCCCTGGACTTTAACCAGCTTATAAGAAGATTTCATATAATTGTTTTGAATGCCTGGCACATATGCATCAAGTGTTCAATAAGTATTTATTGACTAAATAATCCTACACTGAAGGAGGAGCTTGAACTTGGAATTATGTTCTCTTCTAATTTTAAAAGCTTTTTATCTCTTAAGAACTAAGACTTAAGTCTGAAATCTTAATTTACTTAGACTTTAGTTTTCTTAGAATAAGGAGTTTCTTAGAATAAGGAGTTGGCTCATTTAACGCTTCTGGTTTGTAAATGATATGACATGGATTCAAAATTATACTCATTTTTTGTTTGTTTGTTTGTAGATCTGGGAATTGAACTCTGGGACCCACACAAGCACCTACCTCTTGAGTCAGTCTACAAGACTAGACTTGTCAATTCCTTTTCAACTGAACTTGGTTCTCAGTGTCTTACATCAAGTCCTATAAGAGGTAATAGTTGAATGGGCTTATATTATTTGGATTTGTATTCTACTTGAATTGTTGTAATGTAGTTGGCATCAACTAGCACCTTCAAAATAGGTAACAAACTCAGACGTTTTGTCCCATCCAGGTACTGAGAAGTAACCAGGCTGAGCCCTCCTTAGCTTCCGAGACTAGATGAGATGAGGTGTGTTCCAATCGGACATTTTCTAAGTATACTACATGGTCTCTACTGTCAGAGAGCCTATAATCAAATGCAGAAAAAGATTCTCATATAAAACAATGTAACTACCATGGGAGTGTGGGTGAAATGGTCTATGTTTTATCATTTCCTTCCTTTTCTCCTTCTTCTCCTCCTCCTCCTTCTTCCTCCCCCTCTTCTTTTTCCTCCTCCCCTTCCTCCTACACCTCCCTCTTTCTCCTCTTGTTCCTTCTCCTCCTCTTCCCTTTTCCTACTCCTCCTCATTTTCCTTCTCCTTTCTCCTTCTTCCCTTCCATACTGGGGTTTCAACTAAGGACCTCCCACTTGCTAGACAGGTGCTCTATCACTTGAGCAGTGCCTGCAGCTCTTTTTTTGCTGAGTTTTGTAGAGTCTTATGTTTTTGCTTGAGGCTGGTCTCAGACCATAATCCTTTTACCTATGCCTCTCGCATAGCTGGGATTATAGCCCACCATGCCCAGCTTTTTTGTTGAGATGTTAAATGTTGAGATTTTTAAATTTTGCCTAGGCTGGCTTTGAACCTTAATCCTCTTGATGTTCATCTACCAAGTAGTTGGGATTTCAGGTGTATACCACCATGCTTAACTCAAGAAAGGTGTTTAAGAGTATATTTACTATTCTTTGAATGTATTTTAGAACTTTACTTCTCTAATCTTTCTCCAGATGGCATGTGGATAGCAGCCTGTAAGACAGTCTGTCCCAGTTTTTGGTCATTTTTATGGTTGTAGTGAATAATATCCATGATTTTTTTTCTCATTTCGTTTTTCCCTATGTACTTAACCTTTCCTTCAACTGACTCATTATTTTTACTTATCAAATGTAGTTTTTTGATGGTACTGGTGTTTGAATTCAGGGCTTCATGCTTGCTAGGTAGACCCTGTACCACTTGAGCCATGTTTCACCCCTATTTAAATGTATTTTAGAAGACATTTGAATAGAAATCTCAAATCACTATGTATATAGATGGTAATTATAGAAATGATACCAATAATAATAAAGCCTTCCTACTAAACTCTTTTTGTGTATTGTTGTATTCCTAAAGTGTCTGCACTTCAGGCGGTACTTCTTTTTTCTTTAAATGGAAGCTGAGTACATGACAAAGGTTATTAAAAAGGCACTGTGCCCAAATGGATGCTGCTTCCTCAAAGAACTGAGAAGTCATGAGAAGAGTTGAAAGACAATAAAACGGGGAGGACAGCTCTGTAGCGATAGTCTTGGAGCTAAGAGGCTTTGCCTATGCTCATTCCTCCTGAAAAGAAGACACTGTGATTTGGAGAACCACTGTTAATATTGTTTTCATGCTTTTGTCAGATGTTAAACTTGAAGAGAAATTTTGTAGGCTAAGTGACTCATAAAATGAGTAAAAGTCTGAGGACTACTAGCAGTCAGATTTTTCCAAGTCATCTAGAACAATTGTGATGACTTCCCTACCTGACACTGAGTCAAATAGGAAAACACACTGCTTACATCCTTTTCTTTTCTCTTGTTGTCCATGGCAAATTTTTCCAATGATAATTAATTTTGCTCCATGACAGTAGCAGAGGACAGACAATATATGTAGGAAAACTGAAACTTGAATGTGATTTAACACAGTTGAAGTTCAGAAGTCACATTGGTTATAGAAATTTGGTCTTTCACACATACAAGTTAAAAAAATCTTAGTTTTGTTAAAGAAAGAAAATATTCACACTGGCAACCCTGAAATACAATTTTTCAAATATGGTTACTAACCCCAATGAGTGAGACCCCCTTCTTAGAGACTGTTGTTTCTTATTTAACATTGCTAATCAACTGTACACAAGAGGGTATACAGTCCAAGTTCAAGTTGATGATGTAAAATATAATAATTGGTACAGAATATATTACAATACTAACTTATTTATGAAGTTTGCCTTTCAATTCAAGCAACATTTGAGTATTTTTTATAAATAAAATATGCCAAAAGAGAGTAGAGATTAAAAAATGTGTGGGACAAAATCCCTGTCTTTAAGGAAGTTTTGATTTATGACAGTAATCAGCTTTAGCAAAGATTAGCACCATATTAAGGAAAAATAGTCTTGCAGAGATTTAAAAGACGAATGGAGCAACTAGTAAAGAAGATGTATTCATTGAGGAGGTGCCACTGAATTTGGGTCCAAAAGAAAACACAGGCTTCTGAGAAAATTGTATAGGGTGAAGTGTACTTGGATAAGTATCTAATGGATAAATGGTAACTTGGAAAATAAAAGGGAAAATCTTGCCATGTATGATAGTGAGAAGTCCAGGTTTGTTAAATAGAACAGTGAGAAAAGTTGGGAAGATAGTCTGGGACAAAGTGAGATAAGGAAACACAGATCTGTGAGTAACAGAAGAATAGCTATTCATTATCTTTGATAGAGATCATTGGTAGGTATGTCGTAATAGTAATAGTTACCATCTGTTGAATGCGTGTCAAGTGTCAGGCATAACTCTATATACCTTCCTTCTAATACTCAGTCTATAGTTTTCACTATAATTCTGTGGTATGGATATTTTTTCAGAAAAAAAATAGGGCCTTTAAAGAGTTTAAAGTTATGGAGAAATAATGTATATCAGTCTAGTAAGACTACTTACCTTAATACCTGGCTATCCTTGAGAAAGAGTGGGCTCATAAATATCTTATAGTTAGTTACATTTGAAGTTGGAGAATACCCCCCCACTTAAGATTCTGAAGCATTTCTTCTAATCTATAATATTTTGTGATAAAATGCAAATTATAACCACCCCCACAATAAAAGAGCCTAGTGCCATTAACTAACCATAGTTAATAACAGATAACCAGTGCTTTCCATGGAGAGCAGCCTATTACGGATTGCAGTCACACTTCATATGGTCCTCCAGCCCATTTTTCAAGATGCCACATTTCAAGCGGGGCTATTAATCCCATTTCCTGTGTATTTCAATCTCATTTTGGAATGTGAAATTGCTAAGAGACACACATTTATCAAATATATCCCATAATACTATTTGTTTGGAGTTGCTTCCCTTAGTGTATAGGATTTTTGTTACATGATCAATATGAAAGTCTTCTCTTCAGAGAAGGCAACTAATCTCCCTGTGTTTTGAAGTGGATAACTTAAACCATTTGTGAAAATCACTCTGCTTACTTTTCTTTCCCCATTCTAATTTCTTATCCTTAGGCTTCTTTTGTAAATAAGCCTGATTCTTTATAATTTGTGCCCCCAAAACATGAATGCATATTGAAATGTCAAATTTCATCGTCAGCTATTTATGTTAATGTAACGAGGTGATCTTGATTTGGTCTGGACTCAGAAATTATTTTGAAGTTGAGTGTAGTGGTACATGCCTGTTATCTCAGCACTCAGGAAGCTGAAGAGCCAGGTCAGGGCCACTCTGTCTCAGAAAAATGTGTTCATTAAAAATTATAAGGGATTTTTTTTCCTAAGAAGAATGTGTTAGAATTTTTCACAGAAACAGAGTGAATAAGGTTTGTGTGTGTGTGCACGTGTGTAATTGTATTTTGTACAATTAACTTCATACATCCACATACAGTCAACTCTCACAAGGAGCTATCTGTCTTTAAGACATATTTTCCTCCTGTTCTGGCAAACTATTGTATCCTGTTTTATTATGTCTAGAGAAAATTCTGGTCTGAAATGGATAGGTCTGAAGTATGGCTGTGTAGAACTGAATAGCTCTGCCCTCCTGTCGTTAAAGACCATCTCTACAGGTTTTGTTTCTTTTAGAGAATGGCTTGTTTTCACAATTCAGATTTAGACTGCCATATATATTAGTTACTGCTTATTCTTGGAAGGTTTATATGTGTGTTGTTGGCTAGGCAATGCTTTAAGCCATTGTTCATTGGTGGTTGGAAGCCAAAGCTGCTGTACACTGTGGAGGTGCTTGGAGGTAGACAAGGAGCCATACAGAGAAGGTAAGAGGAATTGTGGTCCTGAGACTATCATATTTCTAGATCACCTTCTGTTAGTTTCTACTATTATTGTGGGAACTCTGGCAGACTGCCTTGTAAATAATAACACTATCTCTAATAGTCCATGTGAAAGTCATTGTCTCAAAAGAAGTGCAGCGGCTGCATGTGATGGACAGAATATATCCCTCCCTCAACATTCGTATAAACCTAACCCCTAGTGTGATAGTATTCAAAGATGGGGCCTTTGGGAGGCAATTAGGGTATAAGGGTCAAGTCTTACGAATGAGGTCATTTTATGAGGTAAAAAACAAAGGTGGCCTGAGGTGTGGGCAAAGGTGATTGGAGGTAAGGAGAGTAAAGTCATGTGGTCTGTACACATCTCATCTAAATTCACAGGTCTTTATTAGGCATGTGTTCAGAAAATGGTGGCCTTAGCATGATGGGAGTGTGGAGATTTCATTTTTCTGATATCAAAAGGTCACCCATCAGACCCCTATGCAGACCCAAGTGATGGGTTGGCAATTTTAGCAAATTTGAAATAGACAGAAGTGGCCTCCAAGTTCTAAATTAAGCACCTTTCTTTGAATTTCAGTACTCCTCAGGGTGGACAATTCCACCCTCTTTAACAAGAATGTTGTTTGAGCCACTGTCATATTGTCTCTAATCAACAGTTTGATGTTGCTACTTCTTGAGTTTTAACATGCTTTTCTTATTCTCTTGAGTTTTCTAGACAATAACTACTAAATTCCCTAATGGAAACTGCGAATTTATATCTCTGTAGTTTCTTTCCTATACTTGCCTGTTACTTTATCCCAATATAAAGTCATATTAGGTGATTTTAGTTAGATCATTATCAATACTTAGAATTTTTTGTATTAGGACCGTATAAACACTATTTACACCTGAGTCAAGTAATTGGCATAATTTCCTTTTTTTTTTTAATCTATCTATCCATCTATCATCTAATCTATCTATCCATCTATCATCTAATCTACTTATCTATCATCTATCTTTATCTATATATCTATCACTTATCTATCTATTATCTATCTACCTATCATTTATCTATCTTCTATCATCTATCAATCATCTATCTATCTATCTATCTATCATAATTTTCTTTTTTTAATATGTAATTTTTTATTATAATATTATTATTATACTGGGGGTACATTGTGACACTTACAAAAGTGTTTACAATGTATCTTAGTTAAATTCACACTCTCCATCATTCTCCTTTATCCCTTTTCCCCCATTCTTAGAATAGTTTCAACAGGTCTCATTTTTTCACTTTCATACACGAGTACACAATATTTCCACCATATTCACCCTCCTACACCCTTTCCTTATATCCTTCCTCCCTCCCAACTGGTACCAACCTCCAGACAGGAGTTGTTTTACCTTCCTGTCTTGTTTTTGAAAAAAGACATTTTCGTTTGTTTAAGATAACTATACAGGGAGTTTCACTATGACATTTTAATTGCATAATTTTTTATCCTTTTCTGCCCTTTCTTTTTAAACCACTGGAACTAATAACTATCTGCTTTTATCTTTGACTTAGATTTTAACAGCCTTATCAACAATCCATTCTCAAATTCTCCCACCATTCCTTTTTAAAGAGTACAGTCAGTTCTATGTATCCAAGGGCTCCACATCAGCAGGCAAGGTGAAGAGCACACAGCTGAGAGGACATCCTACTCAGTTTGGCTGTGGATCACAGTGGACTGGAATCACTCAGTTAGAGTATACCAGAAGCTGCATGGTGGAACCTACAGTGCTGTGTGGCTATCTCCTGTACATGTGGTGAATGACTCAAGCTGGTCATGCTAGTCTTTTTAGACATGGCCTTTGTGGGCTTTGATTCTACAAAGCAAGTAAGTCAGCCCACCATCCTCCCTTTAACTTGCTGTTATGGCACTGATATCTGAGTCTCCTTAAGTTAATGAGCACATTAGACTCATCAGCTGCTGGATTTAATTCTCTGATTTTTGATAAACTGGATTTCATTGGGAAATCTGGTGTGCCCAAGCAAATTGGAACAGAACCCTTATTAATCAGGCAAAGGCTGATCTGAAAGTGCTCACTGGCTTCCAGAGGGACCATTCACCCTGAGTGCAAACTCCTTGGATTTGGGCAACATAGTTGTTTGTCTGCATTCTCAGTGTTTTCAGATGGTCAGATCCAGTTTTCCTAAGGAACAAAACAAATGATGGTTTTAGAAAAACACTTACTGTTATTTTCTTTGTGTTTCTCCAGGGCATCTCTGGCATCTGAAAATCACAGGCTTCCTTTCTTAAGACCTTTGGTTTATTTTCTCAAGAACAGAAAGATCCAGGTATTCAGTATTTATAATTGTGGTGGCAAAATTAAACTTCTTTTCTATCATGACAGAAAATATGCAATGTGGAAAAGAGGATGACTCTCTGATGGAGAATTATCTTAATTTTTTTTTTGGTGATACATTTGAACTCAGGGCCTCATGCTTGCTAGGCAGATGCTCTACTGCTTAAGTCACTCCACCAGCACATGAGTTATCTTAATCTAAATAGAAGGGGTTTGCGAAGGTTACTAAATTGATGTTCCCAAAGTTCTTTGACCTCTTCAGGAGAAAACATAAAGGGTTATTTTTACTATTTTGATAATGTTATGTTAAATAAACTTGCTTAGGTTCTTTCAAGTTCAATGCCTCCTACCTCCAACACAGCAATTATATTTAAAATAACAAAGAGTCAATTGTGAGGTCATTGAAATTTGGAAATTTTAAATGTTAAATATACAACATATAATGCCTGGATAAATTTCCAACATATTTCAGTACATCAATCAATCAATCAATCAATAAGTAACTGAATCTGAGCTTGAATGCTGTGCAACACTGAACTTATAATTCTGAAATGAGAATTCCAATAGAATGGAATTGTTCCATTGCAACGCCCTTCTAACCACCCGAAAGTTCCTTGATGTATAGAGCTCATAAGACTAAAGAGGAGAAAGCCTGCACAGAAAACCAAAAGACAACTGAGAAAATTAGATATACCTTATCTTAACCTTTGGTGTTGAGAAAACTTGCTTTTTCTTATCTTTTGAAGATGTGTTAAACAGTCACACTTTGCAGAGGATTAGATTAAAAAAAAGTTTTTGATTTTTCTAAAGTTCATTTGTCTAAAGTTAAATTTTTCATTCCTCTCTACCCCAGAAGACTTTCTGTGTATTTGACTCTGGCCTCGGACTTTACAATCACGAAGTTAGAGTAGACCAGATGTTGCATGGTGGAGTCTGCAAGGGTGTGCTGCTGTCTTCTGTACTGTGAATGACCCAGGCTGGCCGTGCTGGTCTCTATTGACATGGCTCTTGGCAGACAGTTCTAGGTGGCGATGGAGATCTGTCTGCCAAGTGTTGGTGTAGCTTTACAAACTTGCTAAACACAGTTCTGCAAGCAACAAACTCAAACTGCTTTTTCTTACCTGGGCTTAGGGTCTAAAGAATAGGAACTCAGTTAATTCCAGCAGTACTACATATTTTCAAATATAGGTTCTTTTATTTATTTATTTATTTGGTTTGGAGAAAGGGAGAATGAAAAAGGTAGACAGTACCAATACACCAGATAGTAAATCATAATTATCTGTCTCATTTGCTAAGATTTTATCTTGATGGGGTTGCAATTTCTAGAAAAATCCATCATATTCCCTCACTATAAGGGATTTCTGATTTCATAATAAAAAAACAGCTACATACATGGAATCATTATCAAACATTAAAATACTGCATAATATGGAGCAAACTTTCAAATTATTAATCCAGTCTTACTTTATTTAAGATTTTTGTTTTTGTTGTTGTTGTGTTGGCTGGGGGTACATTGTGGCATTCACAAAAGTTCTTACAATAAAATTTCAGAGGAAGGTAAGTGAGAAGAAAGGCTCCTTAGAGGTGAAGGCCTTGTTCTTGTCACAAGTTTTGAAACTGAGTGAGAAGCACTTGCAATATTCACTCAGGATGCTATGGGTTACTGTGTTTGAAAATTTTTAACAAAATCAATTTTAGATTTTATCTCAGAGAAAAGCTCATCTTTTTCAGTGCAGAAAAGTGCTGTTTTATAGAAATACTTTAGAAATAATTTTTAAGGCTATAGGCATTTCTTGAAATGAGAGATAACTACAGCTAAATAATTCACACTAAAGATGCTGGTTGAATTGACAAAGTAGTTTAATGAGTTTCTATTACATGCAAAGCAGTGTGCTAGGCCATTGAGTACATAAAAGTATGCCAGTTTGCAAGAGCAGATCATCAAGCAGTGAACACAGGTAGTTAATAATATGTCAGGTTAGATTATGAAGTATGCAAATGATAGGACATAAAATCGCTAAAGTGATGGTAATTAATTCCAATCAAGATATTTATCAAATTCAGGCCAGCTTTTGTAAAAAGTTAGCAAGACCCCCATATCAACAAACATGCCAGGAATGGTGATCCACATCTGTAATCCTAGTTGTGCAGAAAGCATAGGTTGGAAGATTGTGGTATGAGCTCAGCTGGGGGAAAAGTGTAAGACTGTCTGAAAATTAACTAAAAGCAAAAAAGGGCTGGAAGCATTTCTCAAGTGGTAGAGTGCCTGCCTAGCAAATGAAAGGCCCTGAGTTCAAACCACAGTACTGCATATATGTCTTAGACAAAAATAGCTGATTTTAGACACGTTTTAAATAGCTAGTACTATAAAAGATATCTGCTTACATATATATGTGTGTGTGTGTGTAGTCCAGATTTTTATATGAATATATAAATATATACTTACTTACATAAAAATATATATATTTGTGTAGTCAATATTCAACAAAGACTTACAAAACTACTCAGGAACCTGACCTAGTTCTGCAATCCACCACGTTAACTACGCCTATGAAAATTTAAGAACTGAGCTTGTACAGTCCAGTAGTGGCCCTCGGAATAGAAGCTCAGAACCTTTAGAAAGCCCCAGCAATGCCTACATCCTTAGGATAATGTGCTTTATTTTTACTAAACTGCAGAATCGTTTATGATCTCAATTCTTACTTCAGAATATGAACAAAAAGCTGATGTGTTTTGTTTTGTTTTAGACAAAACTAGCTGATTTCAGCTGACTTCAAGTACCTTTTAACTAGCTGGTCCTATAAAAGATACCTGCTTAGTTGTGCTGGGCCCTGAGTTTCACAAATCACTGGTGCTGGCTGTAAGTTGAACCTTATTCCAAAGTCAAGCAGTGTGGTGCCCTGGTAGCCTGTGGGTGACACTGTGTTTTGAGCGATGCCCCCAGGGCAGTCTTTCACCATTATGCCTATCTTAGCTGGCGCAGAGGCCTGAGGCTGTGACTTTTAGATGCTCCTATGATGGAAATTCCCCTTTTGGTGGGAAATAGATGCATATGGGTTTAAGGCATTAAGTGTGGTGATTTTCATAATATAATAGAACTAAATTTTGGAAAATTAAAATATTCATTTTTGTCAGTTTTTAAAGGAGTATATAAGAAAGATTTCCATTTCTCTCACACATCACTTATACCTAAAAAAATGATCATTTATTGGATTTTCTTTCTTTGGTTATCAAGATTTTTAACTTTGAAAACAATAGGTATAAAAAACTCTTCAAAGCCTATGGAAACCCACCTTTTCCAGATATGTAAAATTTAGTTTTAGGAGAAAAATAATAAGTAATACAGAACCAATGACATAACTATAAGTCTAGGTGACAGCTGTGCGTAAGGTACTGCTTCTTGTATTTTCTCAGTTTAAGTGATCATGACAGAGCATCTGATGCTTTCGGCCTACCTCCTTCTCTGTCAGGTTGGACTATGGAATATAAGAATCAGGAAATCTGTTTCTCACTATTGCATATATTCAAAAATATGAACCATCCAACTATTGGTGAATTTCATACTTTGTCTGGGCAAAGTGCACTTGGACGTTCATAACCTAAGTGCTATGTGTTTTTCTGCAGAAGTCACTCTCCAGATTTAGGTGCTTGGATATTTGCAGCTAGTTCCCCTTGCTTACTATTTTCTAGTCAACTACAACAATGCTGTATAAAGAAATGAAGTAAGTAAGAACAGTAAGAAGGAATGGATGAGCATCTGACCAAATCTAACCTTAGAACATGTAACTTCAAAATCCACTGTGGGCATATTCAGGATGAGGTGTAAACTTCAAGTCCTGAATTGGGGTTCTATTGCTGTGTGAGACATCTTCCTTTTCCATCTCCAGTGAAAACTCTACCTTACTCACCTTACTGTGTGCTTTGAAGTTTGACCTATCGGTTCTACAACAATGGCTCTTTTGTCTTCAGGCTTTGTGTTGGTTTGGCCAGTCTGGAGTACCATTGGAGTCTGGAAGGAAGGCAGTAAGGCCTTCTCTGCATCTCTCTCTCTCTCTCTCTCTCTCTCTCTCTCTCTCTCTCATAACTAATCCTTCCTATCCTGATAGGCCTAGGAATAGTAAAATACTACCCTGACCCTTTCACTTTCCTATGCCCCTCCCCTTCCCTCTCTTCTTTCTTTCTGCCCTCTTCCTCTATCTTTCCTTCCCTCCGTTCCTTCAACTCATCATCCTGACTAGACCATAAATATTACATTTAAAGTGCAATTTGGAGCCTCCCTATCAATTCTCCTATAGCTTCACTGAAAAATGTATGCTTTTTTTAGTTTTAACAAGATTTCAATACTTGGAACCGAGACCAAATGTTATGGCTACTAAATCCTAGTCATCCAATGTGCTTGCTTCAAGGCAGGTCTATATTTAGAGCCATTTTCCATGGCATATTTGATGATGTCTTTTATAGACAAAGTATCTTATGCATTTAAAATAATCTGTTGAAATTGTTTTTCAAAAAGATTTCATTTTTGTCAAATTTTTATCTTTCCTTTCTGCATCTGGACTGTGTATAATAGACCATAAATTCTTTTTCCAGTGACTGCTAAGTTCAAGCTTCTTATTTTATTTTATTCAGGCTGTTTTATGGCTTTTTGCAAAACTGACTTTCAGTTAATGTTATGTCCCCTTGAGGCTAAGCTTTTGATTTAAAACTTTTGAAGGTTTGGGCTCTCTAGATTTGGAATACTTATAGGTCCATCTGAGACTTTAGGTTTCTTAGAACTGGGAAGAGCAGCCTTCATAGGTGATGCAGCAACCAGCTGCTTGCTCTCCAGGGTGCAAAGGAGGCAGCACCAAATGGCCGGGAGTTATAGGAACTCAGAAACTCAGAAACTCAGTGATGGAGACAGAGAATTCCTCTTCCAGGGTCAGGATGATACTAAGGCAGTTCCAATGGCATTTAGACCTTTTTGACAACAACAGCATTTGGGTTAAGCTACTGATCAAAGGCCACATATCTAGCTAAGCCTTTCTTTATCCACTCACCTGGTGTGGGCAGCTGCTTCATGCAGCCTCTCCCTGAAGGCTCATCCCTCGCTCCCCAACTGATGCTTGCTTCTTTCTATTTCTGCCAATCTACTAGGCTCCTAGGACTTCCCTTCCAGGCTTTGCCATCTTTGTCAGATGCATGTTCAATTCTCACCAGAACCAACATCTGCTTTATCCTTTTACCTTCAGTTGTGATTGCTATGCCAGTTCTGGGAGAACAGCAGCTTCACCTCCAGATCAATCTTCCTTACTATTATACCAGGCTTCAAAGAAACAGAAAAGCTCCAAACTTTTGGGTATTGCCACTCTGTATCCTTCCCCCAGTGAGAAATCTCACTGCAGGTAACGATATCATCTCTATAAACTCAGTTCTCCTAACTTCCCCTAAAATCTGTATCTCTGGGTCATACCTTTATTCCTATGCTTTTCCCTGCTACCAATGCCCTTTTACTGCTTCAGACTCAACTCGTGTTAAGTTCATCAAGACAGAAAGGAAACAATAAAGAAAAAAGCAAAAGAAAAATGAAGGAAAGTAAAAAAGTTCTACAAAGCAAATGATTAAGAATCTGCTAGGCCAGGCAACAGTGGCTCATGCCTGTAATTGTAGCTATTCAGGAGGCAGAGACTAGGAGGATCACAGTTCAAGACCAGCCTGGGCAAACAGTTTACGAGATCCTTTCTCAAAAATACCCAATACAAACAAGGGCTGGTGGAGTGGCTCAAATAGTAGAACACCTGCCTTGCAAAAATGAGACTCTGAGTTCAAATCCCAGTACCATTAAAAAAAAGAAAAAGAAAAAAGAATCTGCTACAATATACAAGGCCCTGGGTTCAATCCACAACAGTGAGGGGAGAAAAAAAAGAATCTTTGAGCAAATTTTCTCTGAGCTCATTTACTGAAACTTCTATTTAAAGACAGAATATTATACAATAAAGCCGAGTATGCTCCGGAGACATAATTGTTTTCTTCAGCACAGGTGTGAGTGGAAAGTTAATGCTCTCTGTCTTTGTAGGGAGGTCAAGTGAGGAAGACTAGCTTAGCAAGTAATAACATCGAGTTTTTAAAACCTTCTTATTTTTCTTTTGTTTTTCCAACACAAAGATCTTTTCTGTTTAACAACGTTTTCTTTATCTGCTGACCAGCAAAGGAATTTGACAATTTTCATAAATTGGAAAGTTATTGGGAAACATAAAGTAGATATAAATTTCAAATTGAAGTCCTGGAAGTAACATTACATTTGTTTGAGCAAAACCACTTGAGCTTCCAAGTGTTGCTGCTCAAGCTCTTGTGTGGATTTTGCTAAGAGGTCACACAGTTGAGTGACCTCTTAGTCTCTCTGTTTCTCTGGTTCCTTTTGCATGTAAAGATCTATGATTACATATAATAATAGTTCTTAGTCTTTGGCTAACCAACACTGATAAGAATCTGATAAAAGTTATGAACTCTCTGCCCAGTAAAAAAGGCACAATTTCCTAAAAGATATGCATTTGCATGTGAAATTATATTTATACCATTATATTAATTATATAAAATTACGCACATTTTTTTTCTCTTAAACTGCTTGGTATTTCCTGTTGGGTAACTGGCTACTGTGTGAGTTTCTATTGTGGTCAAACCTCACCTTCAGCATGGAGCCCAGAATCCATCTGTGACCCTGTGCAGA
Organism: Castor canadensis; assembly: GCF_047511655.1. Taxonomy (NCBI): domain Eukaryota; kingdom Metazoa; phylum Chordata; class Mammalia; order Rodentia; family Castoridae; genus Castor; species Castor canadensis. Next base: position 76,464,017 of record NC_133399.1, on the reverse strand, counting down.
AGGAACACTGGCACATGGCTCAAGCGTGATTGACTGAATCATCTTGGTTAGTCCTGGAACTTTGAGCCAACAGCTACCTTTGCAATAGAGAGCTTAGCATTTATTTTGGAGGAACAAGTGAGAGCAGCATTTGGTATTCCAGGCCAGCAATAGCTATCGTTCTGGTGGTGGATCCCACTTCTGCTGGCACCGGGGTCTTTGATCAGTCTTATGGTGGTGTGATTTTCACTATTGATTTGGAGCCCCAGACTCCTTTGGTTTTGTAACTCATATTTGGGCTATATATTTTTCCAGTAAATTCAGTTAACTATTCAATGTGCTAGGAAATTCCTTTTCTACACAAGTTCACCAGAATTGGTTTCTGTTGTTAACAAATAGGAACAGTTACATATACATAAAGGTAGAAAAAAAGTTCAACCTATCATTTCAGTGTTTTCTTGAATACCTTTAAGTCATCTTCCAGGCCTCTTCCAGGCTAGTGGTATTCCTGGATTTTGGCGGCTACAGGAGTATTGCCAAGGACTAGTGAAATTGCCTCTTTAAAGTGCATACTGTTAAATGTTAAGGAATAAGGAGTATAAAGATGACAGAGAAGTAGAAGCTTTTCTCATCAGACCCTGTGAGTAAGAGTCTGGATAAGAAAGAAGAGACAACATACCGAAGAGCAAAAGAGAGGGAGAACACTGAGAATCACAAAAGAGGGACAGGAGCTAAAGCATATGGCAAAACAGAAAGGTGACAGAGTAAATTAAGAAACAGTTTGTAGCTCCAGCCCCAACTACCCTGGGAGGAGAAGCCAAAGCCTCCACCCCAAGGTAAGCCAGGCAGCCTCTACAACAGACTGGCAGACCTAGCTGTGGGAGAAAAAGTAAACTTTCCATAAACCCTAACCCCAGTACAGGCATTTGAGGGGACAGTGACTTTCCCAGCATGATAGGCCAACATCAGATAAGACAAATCTTCATTTCCCCCTACCTCAAAGAACTGTGGCAAGATATCATCTTGAGAGATGGCTTCCTGATCAAGACTGAAGTATATGGTGGGAGTCTTGAAAACAAGGAACAATCACAGCTTAGGGTGTCTTGAGACATCTGGCTGCAATGTAGGAGAGGAGATGGCCATAAGAGGCTCATGGAGAGGGAGAAACTTTGACTTGGGGTTGTTACCATCTAGGGATATGGGTTCTTTTCCTCCACTGGATAAAGTATTGAAAGGCAAGAAAAGTGAGAGAGTTTAGCAAAATTTTATTGGGGAAACAGAAGGTGAAAGTAAAAGTGGAGAACTCCTCCAAGGAGGAGGGGACCTGGAAATTGGTAATTTGCTGATATCCTCTGGGATTTCCCCTTTTAAGATCCTCTCTCTCCCCTCCCTCAGCAGGCCTGGGATATACCCTCCATTTTAATTAGCCCAGGCTTCCATCACTCCACTCTCTGTTCAGGTGGTCTTTTCCTGTTCCTGATTGCATCCCCACCTGTGAGCTGAGCACTGCATGAGAATGGAAGTGCAGGGGTCCTTGTCCCAAGGCATGCTGGGAAGAAGGAGCCCCTGCATCCCCAGTGCCATGTGGAATCTGCCATCTTTCCCTGACTGCCTGTATCCTATTAACTATCCTTCAAGGTGAGTTGAGAAGTTAAATGGAGCTAAGGGAGGGAAAGTCACCGTGTTGGCATCCATGCACTACCTGCCTGTGGAAATTTTCAAAAGCCTTTGCTGGCAGAGACCTCGGGTTACAGAAACTGTTTGCAAACAGTTTGCAGGCAGGTGAGATTTGAGAATGAGTAACACAGGAGATTTAAAAAATCACAGCCCAGGGAATTCTGGGACTCCCAGCCACAGTGTCTGTTGTGAGAGACTTCTACCAGAGGTGGAATTAGAGAGAAAGACAATTTGATAGGGGAAATCTGAGGGCTCCCAACAGAAGCCTGGTAACCAGACAAAGGCCCAGAGGTCAGTGGCCTCACCCTTTTGAGATGAGAAGTCTCATCCCTCTATCTACAGAGGCTGTGCAGTCCCAAAACATCTCCACTGGCAAAGTGCTTTTGTTGTAGGATGGCTCAGACTGAGAGATGGGGCACCAAGGTTTTTGGGAAGCAAGTTTATTAAGCAGGCTGGCAGTGACACAGTGGACTTGAGGCCAAAGGCTGAGCCCCAAGAACAAAGGGGGATTTCCTTATACACCATTTAGAGCAGGATACAGAAGTGGGGGGAACAGCTTGTCCCATACATGGTCACATATTATTTCATTGGCTATTTTAACCTGTGGGGTAAAGTGACCCTTCTCTGATCTTGTCCCGACTGCTACTTGACATTCCTCAAATCTGTTTTTGTTTGTTTCACTGTTGCACTCATTATCTCTCATTATCTCCCTCCCCCCTGCCTTCCTGCCATGTTCCCTCCTTTGATGGTCGGACCCTGTTTTGGGTCAAAGAGCATCGTCTTGATCTAGGAGTTTATATTTCACAGCCTCATTGCATGAGCAGCTGTCTTTCTGGCACATACACTTATAATTTAACATATACCTTTTTCTACCAGGCTAGGCCTCTGCAGGTTTTTCTAATACCCTGAGGTTGATAGATGGAGTTTTCAGCTATTACAGTATATACATCAAAGTATATAGACACTGGCCTTTGGAGGTTGTAAACCTGTGTCTGGCTAATAAGCTCCTGAGTGCTGGTGAAGCTTAGGACCTCCAGCCGTTGCCCCTGAGGGCGACAGATGGATTAAAACAGATATAATGACTATCAGAGAGCACACTGAGTAGGTGATATGCTTGTGGGTGTATGACTCAACAACTGTGCCTGCACAAGAATAATAAGTATGGAAAAATCAGAGTTTTGGTAATATTTTCCGCTTGGGTAGTGCACATGTGTGAGTCACAGTCCAAGGCCTAGGGGTCCCAGGTAGATAGCTGACCAAGATTAGCAAGAAGAAAACATGGAAGGAACTCATCCTCAAAAGTGAGATTGGGCAACTCCTCAAGCTTCTGCCATTTGCTATGCATAGACTAGTTAGCTTCCAGAGTGACTAGAGCAGGGCTGACTGCTCGTTGTTCATGGTCTCTTATTGTCTCCTGGGAGCAGTTCCTGCCCTCCTGCAGTGAGCTGGAACACCCTCGTGAGAGCAATGAGCTACTTGGCCATGGTGGATCCAGAGAATGATCTCTGCTACCTTGACTGAGGTAGGGGTGGAAAAACAACAACTACAGGGCCCCTCAAGTGGGGCTTTAGTAGTTAAACATTTCATTCCTTTAACCAAAAAGCATCCCCTGGTTTATAATGGTGTGTGGGAGTTGTCAAGCTAATAGGGAGTCTCTCTCTTACCTAGTCACTGATTTTTGAGAGTGTCAACCCAAGGGCCTGCATCTGTTGTCTCAGGGTGAGGTCACCCATTTCCTTAAGATCCTCTTGCAGGCCCTTGACTAAAGGGGGTGGGTGCCCAAAAAGAATTTCAAAAGGGGAGAGACCCATCCATTTGGTGGGACTAGACCTAATCCTAAGCAAGGCTATTGGTATAATTTGTTCCAATGTAGGTGAGTCTTCTAGCATAGTTTTTCCAATCGCAATTTCAGAGTCCTTTCATATATTCTACTTTCCCTGAACTCTGGGAGCAGTAAGCGGTGTTTCGCTTCCAAGTTATTTCTAAGCTCTTAACCAACAACAATACCACCTCAGCCATGAAGGCCAGCCCATTGTCTGATGCTATAGACACAGGTATTCTGAACTGAGGGATGATTTCCTTTAACAGGCACCTGGCCACTTCCTGGGCTTTTTCAGTCTGAGTAGGGAAGGCTTCTGCCTAGCCTGAGAAGGTGCAGACAAACACCAGCAAATATTTACATCTTCTGACCCATGGCATTTCAGTAAACTCCATGATCAGGTTTTCTTTTTTTTTTCATTTTTCTTTTATTATTCATATGTGCATACAAGGCTTGGTTCATTTCTCCCCCCTGCCCCCACCCCCTCCCTTACCACCCACTCCACCCCCTCCCGCTCCCCCCCCTCAATACCCAGCAGAAACTATTTTGCCCTTATCTCTAATTTTGTTGTAGAGAGAGTATAAGCAATAATAGGAAGGAACAAGGGGTTTTGCTGGTTGAGATAAGGATAGCTATACAGGGCATTGACTCACATTGATTTCCTGTGCATGGGTGTTACCTTCTAGGTTAATTCTTTCTGATCTAACCTTTTCTCTAGTACCTGTTCCCCTTTTCCTATTGGCCTCAGTTGCTTTAAGGTATCTGCTTTAGTTTCTCTGCATTAAGGGCAACAAATGCTAGCTAGTTTTTTAGGTGTCTTTCCTATCCTCACCCCTCCCTTGTGTGCTCTCGCTTTTATCATGTGCTCATAGTCCAATCCCCTTGTTGTGTTTGCCCTTGATCTAATGTCCACATATGAGGGAGAACATACGATTTTTGGTCTTTTGGGCCAGGCTAACCTCACTCAGAATGATGTTCTCCAATTCCATCCATTTACCAGCGAATGATAACATTTCGTTCTTCTTCATGGCTGCATAGAATTCCATTGTGTATAGATACCACATTTTCTTAATCCATTCGTCTGTGCTGGGGCATCTTGGCTGTTTCCATAACTTGGCTATTGTGAATAGTGCCGCAATAAACATGGATGTGCAGGTGCCTCTGGAGTAACAGTCTTTTGGGTATATCCCCAAGAGTGGTATTGCTGGATCAAATGGTAGATCGATGTCTAGCTTTTTAAGTAGCCTCCAAATTTTTTTCCAGAGTGGTTGTACTAGTCTACATTCCCACCAACAGTGTAAGAGGGTTCCTTTTTCCCCGCATCCTCGCCAACACCTGTTGTTGGTGGTGTTGCTGATGATGGCTATTCTAACAGGGGTGAGGTGGAATCTTAGTGTGGTTTTAATTTGCATTTCCTTTATTGCTAGAGATGGTGAGCATTTTTTCATGTGTTTTCTGGCCATTTGAATTTCTTCTTTTGAGAAAGTTCTGTTTAGTTCACATGCCCATTTCTTTATTGGTTCATTAGTTTTGGGAGAATTTAGTTTTTTAAGTTCCCTGTATATTCTGGTTATCAGTCCTTTGTCTGATGTATAATTGGCAAATATTTTCTCCCACTCTGTGGGTGTTCTCTTCAGTTTAGAGACCATTTCTTTTGATGAACAGAAGCTTTTTAGTTTTATGAGGTCCCATTTATCTATGCTATCTCTTAGTTGCTGTGCTGCTGGGGTTTCATTGAGAAAGTTCTTACCTATACCTACTAACTCCAGAGTATTTCCTATTCTTTCTTGTATCAACTTAAGAGTTTGGGGTCTGATATTAAGATCCTTGATCCATTTTGAGTTAATCTTGGTATAGGGTGATATACATGGATCTAGTTTCAGTTTTTTGCAGACTGCTAACCAGTTTTCCCAGCAGTTTTTGTTGAAGAGGCTGCTATTTCTCCATCGTATATTTTTAGCTCCTTTGTCAAAGATAAGTTGCTCATAGTTGTGTGGCTTCATATCTGGATCCTCTATTCTGTTCCACTGGTCTTCATGTCTGTTTTTGTGCCAGTACCATGCTGTTTTTATTGTTATTGCTTTGTAATATAGTTTGAAGTCAGGTATTGTGATACCTCCTGCATTGTTCTTTTGACTGAGTATTGCCTTGGCTATTCGTGGCCTCTTGTGTTTCCATATAAATTTCACAGTAGATTTTTCAATCTCTTTAATGAATGTCATTGGAATTTTGATGGGAATTGCATTAAACATGTAGATTACTTTTGGGAGTATCGACATTTTTACTATGTTGATTCTACCAATCCATGAGCATGGGAGATCTCTCCACTTTCTATAGTCTTCCTCAATCTCTTTCTTCAGAAGTTTATAGTTTTCCTTGTAGAGGTCTTTCACATCTTTTGTTAGGTTTACACCTAGGTATTTGATTTTGTTTGAGGCTATTGTAAATGGAATTGTTTTCATACATTCTTTTTCCGTTTGCTCATTGTTAGTGTATAGAAATGCTAATGATTTTTCTATGTTGATTTTATATCCTGCTACCTTGCTATAGCTATTGATGATGTCTAGAAGCTTCTGAGTAGAGTTTTTTGGGTCTTTAAGGTATAGGATCATGTCGTCTGCAAATAGGGATATTTTGACAGTTTCTTTACCTATTTGTATTCCTTTTATTCCTTCTTCTTGCCTAATTGCTCTGGCTAGGAATTCCAGTACTATGTTGAATAGGAGTGGAGATAGTGGGCATCCTTGTCTGGTTCCTGATTTTAGAGGGAATGGTTTTAATTTTTCTCCATTAAGTATAATGCTGGCTGTAGGTTTGTCATATATAGCTTTTATAATGTCGAGGAACTTTCCTTCTATTCCTAGTTTTCTTAGAGCTTTTACATGATCAGGTTTTCAAAAGGAATTTCTCTTAACACTTTTTACCTAGGGTGATGCTCTTGGCCTTCAATAGGGATTGTATTTGGCACACAGACTGTACCTCTCACATATGCCAGAGAGCTTTGGGACATAAAATGCTGAGCCAAGGTGGTCTTGAGAGCTGTCAGCCCTGAGTGAGTTCCTTCATGGAACTGCTTGACTAATGTGGGAGCTAGTGACTCTGGAATTGCAATACGGCTGTCAGCAAATTTTCACCACTTGCATGACAGCAAACTTCCACCTTCATTCTCAAACCAAGCCTGTTCTTGTTAAGTGTACCTGTGTCCCATTTGAATAACAGGCACAGGAACAAGGCAGCTGTCAGTGAGGCTGAGGTTTGTCCTCCTGTCAGGGCAGCTCACTTGGCTTCCCTATCAGCTTTTCAGTTTCCAGGAACAGTTGTTGTCTTCCCCTTCTGGTGCCTTTGTCAGTGCATGATTGCTACTTGCTCAGGGGCCCATACAGCTTCTAGCAATTCCAGAAATTCTTGTCTATATTTTAAAACAGAGTGGGGAACTCAGACTCTGAGTTTTTGTCCCAAAGTAAGTTTGTCTGCTTCAGCCACCAAGACAGCAGTGGCCACCTGGGTGCACAGGCAGAACAGCCAGCCTTGGGGAACTGCATCAAGTTGCTTTGACAAATAGGCTACCAGATGGTGCCAGGAACCTAGTAGCTGGGTCAAGACTCCCACAAGTTACCCCAGTCTCTCATTTACATATAGGAAGAAGAGCTTCATCACATCTGTCAGGCCCAGAGCAGGGGCATTTGTTAGTGCTCTCTTAATTTTTTTTAAGGTCCTCTTTTTGCTCCTCTCCCCATATCTTTGTGGCAAGGAGTTTTACCAAAAGAGAGTAGTTGGGGATCCAGATCTGGCAGAAACCTGAAGCCCCTAGAAATTCTCGTAATTTGTCAATGGATCTTTGGGGCTGAAATGGAACAGATGGCTTGTTTCATATCAGGGCCCAGTCTATGTTGTCCTTGTGACAGGTGAAACTGATGCATTTTTGACAATCTCCTGGCAAATCTGGGCTTTCTTTCAGGAAACCATATATCCTGCTTTCCACAAAAGAGAGTAAAGGAGGTGAGTTCCTTCCATACAATCCTCCTGAGTTGGTCCAGCCAACAGAAGGGCATGTACATACTGGAGGAATGTGAAGCCATGCTGGTCAGGCAAAAAATCCTTTAGGCCAGATGCCAGGGCAGTCCCAAAGGTAGTGGGAGAGTTTTTGAAGCCTTGTGGCAACAGAGTCCAAGTCAATTGTTCCTTCTCTCCAGTACTAGGACTTTTCCATTGGAAGGCAAAGATAGGTTGGCTCTGTGGGGCCAGGCAGATGTTGAAAAATGCATCAAGTCCAAGCAGGTAAAGAACTTTGCCTCAGCTGGGATAAGGCCCCAAAGTGTGTACGGGTTTGGGACCACAGGGTATAAAGTAAGAGTAGTTGAGTTGACTGGATGGAGGTAGTCAAGATGCTTTTGGAACTCAATTTGGGCCTTGTGAGGAATGTGGTATTGCTTCTGGCTAACAGGAACAGCTCCAGCTTTAATTCTACCACCACTGGAGGTATGTTCCGAGGAAGTCTTGGGGTGGGAGTGGGGTTGTCCTGAGCCCATACTCTTGAATTCTTAAAAGATAGCTTAGGCATCTCAGGAATCTCTTTCTTAGAGGCACAGAGACAGAGTCACCATTCCTCCTCTTGCGTTACCACGAGAGTTAGAATTCTGGCTTCAGGCTCTCTCAGTTTTAAGGCTGTCATGCCATTAGAGTCAAAAGTTATTTGTGCCTTTAGTTTGCACAACAAGTCTCTGCTCATGAAGGCAATCATGGAAGGTAGAGGAACTCATGCCTTACTTCATGCTTTCCAAGATTGCATTTTCTGGATATGAGGAACAGGCGGCAAGTTTGATCTTTCATGGCCCCAACAATGGTTGCATGTGTATGTAAGAGAAGGCCCACCAGTTGGGTTACAAATGAATGGGTCATGCCAGTGTACACCAACAGGTCAACAGGATGGCCCCCTATCTTCATTTGGACTATAGGGTCCTGGGGGCCTAGTAGAATGGAGCTTGTACTAGTCCTTCTCGTAATCCTCAAAAGTGGCCAGCCTGATGATGACTTCTTCCCAGGTGCTGCTTCTCCTATGAGCAAGCTGATACTTTCCTTTAATTAATAACTTGGCCTTTGCCTCTAGTCTCGGGGGGGCCTTCTGGGTGTCCCTGGGCCATTAGGGATGTTCATTTTTCCAGTGTCCTTCCTGACAACAACAGGCACACTGGTCTTACCTTAGTTCTTCTCTAGGGTGAGGCTGTTCCAGGAGCATGGACCGCCATCCATGGAGATTGCCTCTTCCTCTGCCATGGCCTGCATGCTGGGGCCTGCTCAACTGTTCATCTAGAGTCACAGCATGGAGGTCCACCTTCCTTTTTATCTTTCTATTGGCTTCCCATTTGGCTACCTGATCTCTATTGACAAAGACTTTTGTGGCCACCTCCAGAAGCTGAGTGGTGTTTATACCAGCAAAACCCTCAAGCTGTTGGAATTTTCACCTTATGTCCCCCTGGGCTTGACTGACAAGTGCTGCGTTAATCATCCTCTGGTTTTCAGCCACCTCTGGGTCAAAAGGGCTGTACAGGTGGAAGGTCTCACATAGCCACTCATAAAACTGGCTAGGGCTCTCATGTGGCCCTTGGAGGACTTCAGTTATCTTAGTCATGTTCATGCCCTTTTTTCCTCCTTCCTTCATGTTGCTGGTAATCTTGTTCATCATTAGGGTCCCAATCTGGGAGTCCACCTCTGGGAACTGGCCATGAGCGTAGACTTGGGCATTTAGAGGGCCTGTAGGAGCATGATCTTCCAGCCACTTTGAGCTGCCATGATTATACGGCATCACTTTAGAGCTGCCAAGATTATACGGTGTCACTCCTCAGTATTAAATAGTCAGAAGGAGCTGTTGGCAGTCTGTCAGGTGGGCTTATGAGTTTGGATGATGGACTGCATTAGATCAATCAGAGCCTGGGGGTTTTCCATGAAGGAGGGGGTATGGTGCTTCCAATTTAGGAGGGCTGTGGTGGTAAAAGGCTGGTAGAAGAATGTCTGCTTCCTCCTTGTATCTGATCATACTTGTCATAATATATGGGGCCCTATACCTCTCTCAGGAGCATCTGTAAGGCAATGGGTTCCAGGGGAGAGGCTAGGCCCATAGTGGGACTGTTCAAATGTTCCTGGTTGAACCTAGGGGCCAGTCTTGCAGGGAGCTGCAGAGTGAGGACTGGTGGATTCTCAGTGAGCATGAGGTTCATAAGATGTAAGGAGGTTGGGATTATTGCAGTTTCAAGAACTCCTGGGCCCAGCCTTGTAGGCATATTTGCTGCAGGGCTTCCCTGTCTGATGTTGCTTTCCCTTCCAAGGGTGGAGGAGAAGGGGCAGAAGGCAGTGGGTATGGTGGCACATAGGGGACGTGGGTCTCCTCAGGATCCCCTGCTAATATGGGTTTCTTTGGCTTTTTTTACATTTTTCCCTGCACTTGGAATCTGCTGTCACCCTGGCTATCACGATCCTACATGCTTTCTCTACGCAGAGCTTTAGCCACATGGGCTGATTGAAGACTCCATCCTGCCAGCAGTCAAGGAAACTGATCTGAGTGTCCGGGCTCCCCTATAACCACTTCAAAAATTTTGCTGAATATGACCTGATCTAATGATCCCTCTGAGGGCCACCAAAAGCAAGCCAGTCTATTTCACAGAAGGTCTTAAGCTTGTCAGGAGTCAGCTTGACTTTGTAATTTCCATTAAATCCCTTTTCAAAGTTCTTAAGCATGCATTCTAGGGTGGGCATTCTTACTCTGTCCTCCTCCCATTCCTCCCGTTACCAGATGTCAAGACAGAGACAGAAACGGAAGAGTTGAGGGTTGTGAAGAGGAGTTAAGGGGTCCTTCTTTCTGGCACACAGGGGAAATGAATAACACCACTTGCTTTGTCTGTCCCTGGCCACTCCCCTTGTGGGGATTTAGGCATCTCTTAGCCATAGTAAGTCCATATAAGCCCCTACTGGAGGCCCTGTTAGGGCTCACCCTGAACCATATGAGTTTGCCACAGACCGGCAAATTGAGACTCCTCATTCACTTCACAGCTGGGCCGTGTCTAAGGCTCACACTGTCACACACACTTACACAGCGTGGTACTTCCACCCTGCTCCCTGAACCTGAGAGACATGGTTTCACCCCAAAAGACATTTATTATAGTGTCTTGCTGGGAGTTGATCGGACTCCCTTTCTGCCTCCGGAGGCAGGCCTGAATTCGAACCTGGGTTTTTACCAGTCTGATGAGTTGGTTTCCAAGCCTTTCTGGGTTCCTTTGTGTGACCGAACTTGCCTCCTCAGTTTGCTGGGAGAGAGGCTCCCTCTGCTTGGATCAACATGGTCTGGGTGCTCCTGGCAGGGGTGGCCCTCCTGGTGGGCTGGGGACACTGAGCCAGCGACAAGGAGGTGAAAACAATACCCTCCAAGTCCCAGACATGCCCCCAGAAATGTAGGATGGCTCACACAGAGAGATGGTTACTAGGGTGCCTCTCACCAAAGCTTTTGGGAAGCAAGGTTATTAAGCAGGCTGGTAGTAACTCAGCAGACTCAAGTCCAAAGGCTGAGCCCCAAGAACAAAGGAGGGCTTCCTTATATACCATTTAGAGCAGGTTATAGAAATGGGGGATGCAGCTTGCCCCATGCATGGTCACATATTATTTCATTGGCTATTTTAAACTCTGGGGTGAGGTAACCCTTCTCTGCTCTCACACCAGGTACTACTTGACATTCCTCAAATACAGTTTTGTTTTTTTTTTTTTTTTGGTTTTACTGTTGCACTCATTATCTCTCATTATCTCCCTCATTCTCTCCCATTATCTCCCTTCCCCTCCCTGAATTCCTGCCACACTTTATTAAGAAAATTGCCCTGGAGTGTGTCAACCATTGGCATGAGTCCCCTCCCACCCTCACCCCAGGCTCCTGCCTGCAATTTAATCTAAGAATTTTTTCCCTTTGCAAAAACTTTCTTACTAGAAAAACTGGTCTGGCAGGAAGACAACAGCCAGAAGTGCAATCCTCTCTCCTGAAGCTGTTTCCATAACAACCTCACCAAGAGGGACTAACTTGGACAAAACCCAGGGAATATCAATACTTCTCTTCAGTGAGAAACATAAACTGTTTTTTTTCCATCTAATTTGTTTTAATTTGGTTTCTTCCTATTCTTCCTTCCTTTTTTAAAAAAATTATGGATTCTTACTGTCAGATTCTTTTTTTCTTTATCTTTCAACCAGTGTTAAACTCCTAGATCATCCCCCCAGGAACCAGAGTTTTGTTCCCATACAAACTTAATGGGGAGCCAGTCAAGGGTTTCAATTGTTTTTACTCATTCAAATATTTGGTTTATTGCTGAATTGTTGACCTTGTTACTGCAATAGGTTCTCCACATACACAAGGAAGAAAAAGAGAAAATTAGCTCTACAGATGCACAAATCACAACATTGAAATTTAAATATGTAAGTCAATACAGTGTTCTCCCTCTGAAACCCCACAACAACATAACAACTGCATCCAATGATAATGAATTGGTTGAAATGTCTGATAGAGAATTAAAAAGCATGCTGTAAAAAATGATCAAAGACCTCAAAGAGGATTCAAATAAAAAGATAAATGAAATTAGGAAATCAATTCAAGACTTAGACAAGAAAGTCAGCAACATGGAAGAGAAATTTAGCAACAAAGTGGAAATTATAAAAAAAACAAGTAGAAACACTAAAAATGAAAACCTCAATAAATTGAAAATGAGCCACAGAGAATAGTATTATTACCATACAAGGTCAAACAGAAAGAAGAATATCAGAGATGGAGGAGAAGATAGAGGAGATTTTTTGCTTGCAAACAATCACAAAGAAAAAAATGAATGCACATGATTACAACATACAAGAACCCTGGGACACAATCAAATGACAAGACCTAAGAATTCTTAGGGGAAGAAGGAGCTGAAATACAAACTAAAGGCATAAGAAACCTATTCAATGAAAAGATAGCAGAAAAATTTCCAAATCTATGTAATGATATAAACACCCAGGTACAGGAGGCATTTCAAATTCCAAGTAGACATACCAGAAAATAATAACCTCATGTCATATCATAATTCCAACTCCAAAACATAAGAAAAAAAAGGATACTGAAAGCTGCAAAAGAAAAACACCAGCTTTCATACAAAGTAAACACTTAAGAATCACTTCAGACTTCTCAGCACAAAGTATAACTACAGGAAAGCATGGAGTGATATAATTCAAGCTCTAAGACAGAATAACTGCCAATCAAGAATGCAATATCTACAAAAGCTGTCCTTTAATCTTGTTGAAAAGTAAGGACCTTCTAGGATAAGGATAAGCTAAAGTGGTTTATGTCTACCAAGCCTGCATTTCAGAAGATGCTCAAGGGAATATTTCACACAGAAGAAGAAGAAAAGCAATCACAAACACAAAAGGTCAGGAAAGATGAAAACACAAAGAGGAAGTGATGTACCCACAAGAATTAGAAAAGTATTAAACACAATAAACTGAGTAAACCAGCAAATTCTATAGTTGAACAACACCAAAAGTAAAGAGCAACCAAGGACAATCAACAGGAGACTCAACCTAGAAAGAAAGCAACAGAAAAACAGGAATCAGTAAATACCTCCCAATTATAACCATAAATGTAAGCAAACCTAACTCTCTAATCAGAAGACAAAAACTAGCATGTACAGCCATACCACCCTGAATGCACCTGATCTCTAATCAGAAGACACAGATTGTCTGATTGCACCAAAAGCAATATACAACAATCTGTTGTCTACAAGAAACATACCCCATAAGCAAAGACACACACATACTAAAAGTAAAAGGTTGGAAAAAGATATACCAGATATGTAGAATTTGAAAGCAAGTGGGAGTAGCTATTCTCCTATCAGACAAAACAAATTTTAAGCAAAAATCAGAAGAGATAAAGAAGGTCACTACATACTAATAAAGGGAACGATCCAGCACAAAGATATAACATTTCTAAATATATATGCACTGAACTTTGGTGTACCCAACTCCATAAAACAAACACTTCTGAGCAAAAAGGAACACATAGGTCCAGATATCATAACAGTGGGAGGTCCCAACACCCAGACAAAAAATTAATAAATATCCTTGAATTAAACAGTTATATAAAACGAACTTAAGAGGTGTATAAATATATATATTCTCTCTTATGGCAGCAGATTACACATTTTTCTCAGCAGTCCATGAACTTTCTCCAAAATGGATCACATCCTAGATCATAGAGCAAATCTCAGCAAATACATACAAGTGAAAGTAATACCTTGTATCCTGACAGACCATAATGGAATAAAATTAGAAATTGATGGCAAGGAGAACCACAAAAACCATTCAAACTTATGGAGACTGAACAACACACTTTGAAACATCAATGAATTATTGAAGAAATTGAGAATTTCCTCAAGTCAGTGGAAAATGAGGGGACTACTTATCAGGACCTGTGGGACATAGCAAAGTTGGTCACAAGAGGGAAACTTATAGCCATGAGCGCCCACACCAGAAAATTAGAGAGATACCAAATAATCTGATTATGTACCTCAAACTCTTAGAAAAACAAAAGCAAGCTGATCTCAAAAGTAGCAGATTGAAAGAAATTATTAGGGCAGAAATTAATGAATTACAGACCAAAAGAATGAATGGATCATTGAAACAAAAAGTTGGCTCTTTGAAAACATGAACAAGATTGACAAACCTTTGGCCAGAACATAAACAAGACTGACAAACCTTTTAACCCAATTAACTGAAAGAAGAAAGGAGAAGACCTGAATTAATAAAATCAGAAATGTAAAAAGGGTTACTACAATAGACACAATGAAATTCAGATCATACAGGAATATTTTGAAAGCTTATACTCTAGCAAACTGGAAAATGAAGAAACAGATAAGTTTATTGACATATGTGATCCACCAAAATTGAGCAAAGAGGACATTAACAACTTAGACAGATGCATAGCGAGTAATAAATTGAGAACTTCCCAACAAAGAAAAGCCCAGGTCCAGATGGGTTCACTAGTGAATTCTGCCACACCTTTAAAGAAGAAATAACACCAGTGATCCTCAAACTATTCCATAAATTACAAAAGGAAAGAATACTAGCAAACTCAATCTACTAAGCCAGTATGACCCTAATACCTAAACCAGGTAAAGATACATCAGAAAAATGAAAGCTATGAGTCAATATCACTGATGAACATAGATGCAAAAAGCCTTGAGAAAGTACTTGTGAACAGAATTCAACAACACATTAAAAAGATCATACACTGTGATCAAGTAGGTTGATGCAAGGATGGTATAACACATGCAAATCAATAAACATAATTCAACACATAAATAGAACACAGGATGGAAAACACATTATCATTATTTCAGTAGATCCAGAAAAAGCCTTTGAAAAAACTTAGCATCCTTTCATGATAAAAACTCTGAAGAAACTAGGAATAGAAGGAATATTCTCAACATTATAAAGGCTATATATAACAAACCTATAGCTAACATCATACTAAATGGGGAGAAATGAAACCACTTCCTCTAAAATCAGGAATGAGACAAGGTGTCCACTCTCCCCATTCTAATTCAGTATAGTACTAGAATTCCTAGCTAGAGTAAGAAGACAGCAGAAAGAAACAAAATGGGTTTTCAACAAAGAGGCCCAAACCATGTGTTGAGAAAAGATAGCTTCTTCAACAAATGGTACTGGGAAAACTTGATATCCACATATAGAAGACTAAAACTAGATCCCAGTCTCTCACCTTATACTAGTATCAATTCAAGGTGGATGAAAGATCTTAATGTAAGATGTAAAAATGTGAAATGACTCCAGGAAAGAATAGGGAAGATGTTGGAACATGTGAGTATAAGTATTAACTTTATGAATAGAACTCCAATAACTCTGCAGTATAAAGGACTGACAAATGGGCCTGCAAAGGAAAGGAAATAGTAACTAGACTGAAGAGACAGTCTATAGAATGGGAGAAAAATATTTGTCAGCTATGCATCTGCCAAGGGATTAATAACCAGAATATACAGGGAACTCAAAAATTATCCCCACTATGAATCAACAACCACCTGAGTAATGGGCAAATGAACTAAATAGACAATTCTCAAAAGAAATATAAATGGCCAATAAATATATGCAGAAATGCTTAATGTCCTCGAACATGAAGGAAATGCAAATCAAAAGAACACTGAGATTTCTCTTCACTCCAGTCAGAATTGCTGTAATCAAGAACACAAACAGCATCAAATGATGCCAAGGATGATGAGGAAAAGGAGCCCTTATACGCTGTCGGTGAGAATGCAAATTCGTGTGACCACTGTGGAAAGCAGTATAGAGGTTCTTCAAAAAACTAAAAATAGACCTACCATACAATCCAGTTTATACCACTCCTTGGCATATATACCCGAGGAATGTAAGCTGGGAGTTAATAGAGTGATTTGCACACCCATTGCAGCATTATTCAACTACTCTTGACAATAGTCAAGATTTGGAAACAGCCCAAATATCCTACAACTGAGGAGTGGACTAGGAAAATCGACTATATATATAAACACTGGAATATTATTCAAGCATAAGGAAGAATGAAATTATGTTACTTGCAGGTAAGTAGATGGAACTGGAGGTCACCATGTTAAGTGAAGTAAACCAGGTTTAGAGGGACAAAGATCACGTGTTTTCCCTCATATGTGGAAGATAGACCTATAAGATAAAAGTATGTACACATACACACACACACACACACACACACACACACACACACATACACACACACACACTGCTACAGAAAGAGATGTAATAACTGTAAAAACAGTCTCAGAATATTTTTGGAAGGAACACCACAAGGCAAATAAGACTTTCTATAAGGAAGTGAACACCCAATGTGACTGTTTTTAGCAACTGGTATCACTCGTGAAAACTACATAAACTATATCGTAGATATTGTCTGTGGGAGACTTCAGTATGGAACTACATCAGGAATTCCCCCTTAGGATGAAAGAACATATTATAGTGCAGCAACATTGATACAAGGCCACCCTGCTGGGGTACCAACTATCATTGGACAATGACCATACCTGATATTGGTGACATGAAAGATGACACAGACTCTTGGGTGCACCTACAGGAAGTGCGTCACTGTATCATTTTTGGAAAGTCCTTGCTAAATAGAGACTTGCAATATGAATGAGATCTACAAAAATAACCATCACAACCACCTCAATAAAGGGTTGATTTGCCCCACTTCTGACTGATGGCAATGGACAGTGGACCACCTCCATCACAGACAAGAGTATGAAGAACGTGTTCAAGAGAAGTCTGAGTTTTTTTCTATTTGTTTTTTGCATTTTGTTATTCAGCTTGCTCACTGTGTAATGGAAGAAGGACAAATTACTATCAACGAAAGAAAAGCAAAATGTTTAAACTTCCCCTGAGAAAGAAGAGCCTGAGGCTCAAACTTCACCTCAGAAACAAGACCAAAATTTTACAATTCCGGGAAGTGATCCCAATCCTTAGGGAAATTTTCCATGTATTAATTTTTAGTGTCTTGACAGAAAAATAAATGTTACTGCATGTATTGCATGTGTCAGAAACCACTGACAGAAAGTGCTAGCATCCTTAATGTTTCAGGATCATAAGCATCCACCATTTAACAAAAAAGTAAACCCCAACATATTCCTGCTTTTCATTATTTCAAGAAACTTCATAGTTGTTTTTATGAAATTCTTGACTATGGGTATCCTGAGCAAAGACCTAATTCATAGATTTGGGTGCCTGTGTTTGATACCTCTTGGTTTTCACCTGGAGAGAGGAAACCTCCAATTCCCATTACATTTGGCCATTCCCTCACACAGTTTTGTCTCATAAGGGACCTAGACAGGACGTGAGAGAACTGTGTGGTTGAGTTCCCATCAGTGTAGCCTCAGCAGCAGCTCTCTCCTTGGTGGCAGCAGGGGCTTTCAGTCTGCACATTAATATATATTTAGTAGCTACCACACCAGCAACATTTTCAGTCCCACAACCACAGGACACCTACCAAACCACTTATCCCTCAGTTCTGGTGTCAAGGTAATTCTGGCCTTGTAGAATGAAATTGGAGTAATTTCCTTCCCTTCAGATTTTTTGGACTAGTTTATTTTAGAAAACAGTATCTGTTCCTTTAATGTTTTCTAGAATTCAGGAGTGAATTCTGGGCTTTTCTTTGATGGGAGATATTTTATTACTGGTTCCATCTCTTACTCATTATTGGTCTATTCATACTTTCTGCTCACTTTGATTTAATCTTGGCATATACATGTCCAGGAGCTTATCTTTTTCTTCTAGGTTTTCCTATTTGTTGGTGTATAATTGTTCTTTATAGACTTTAATGAATCTTTTGTAGTCTGTCATATCAATTGAATTGCTTCTTTTTCCATGTTTGGTTATAGTTCTTTTGAGACATCTTTATTTTTTTCTAAGTTGGCCTGGCTAAAAGGTTGTCAACTTTATCACTTGAAAAAACTAATTTTGTTTCATCAATTTTTTGTATTGTTTAGACCTGAATTCATGTATTTGTGCACACAATTTTATTTTTATTCTTTCCTTCTACTAATTATGGACTTAGTTTGTACTTGAGATGCTATATTTGACTATTTATATGAAATATTTCTTCTTTTTGGTGCAAAAATATTGCTATTAAAAGCATTTGCTTTGGTTACCAAGAGGCTACCAGTGAGCATCTCATAGTTATACCAGGTTATACTGAAGTGATAACAACTTAATGTAGATGGCAAAAATAAAAAAGAAAAATCACTTTATGCTCATTCTATTCCTCCCCTGAATTTGGAGCTTTCATTGTCACAATTTCAATGTTTTCATATTAACTATTCCTTACCAAATTACTATAGTTACTGTGTTCATATAGTTTGGCTTTTAATCTTCCCATTAAAGATATTCTAATTAGCATATAGTAGCTAGACAGGAGGGTATGTAGTGACATTTACACATGTACAATATATCTTAATTAGATTCGCCCCCACAGTCATTCTCTCTCATCCCCACTACCTCCTTCTTACAACAATTTCAACAAGTCTCATTGTTCTATTTTCATACACAAATACAAAACACATCCATCGTATTTACCCTCCTTTACCCACTCTATTTATCTTCCCCCTTCCCGCTGGTATCTACCTCCATACAGGACTTGTTTTAACTGTCTGTCCTTCATTTTTTAAAATGTGTATTAATTTTTCAAGGGCATTTTACCTTGGCATTTCAGACATGTGCATGTTGTGCCTTAATCACCTTAACCCCTTCTATCACTTACACTCACTCTGTAGCCCTGCTCCTCTATTACTCAGCAGCTTACAGTGCATTGCATTATACTAACTCCATGCACAGACACATTGTTTCAGTCATATTTATTCTCTATCACTTTCTTTTCTCTCCCACCTGCCCGTAGCCTCTCAGAAAACCCCACTAATACAATCATGTGTTCTCTGTCCTCTCTCTCTCTCTCTCTCTCTCCCACTGTCCACTGTTTTTATACTAATGTGTGATCTCTTCATTCCATGTCTCAGTTCCAAATAAAACCAAATGGACACCAATAAAACATGTCCATTGAAGTATAATATGAATCATCTCATTGACAATTATGATTATTTTCACTTGCATTTTTGAGGTATTACTTTCCAGGTGAAGGAATTGATTATGGTTTACTACCACTGCTAGTTCAACAATATGTCTGTGGGGCCACCAGCCTTCATAGACACTTCACTTCAGAGTTGAATTAGCCCTTTCTTGATAATTCAGTTGTTATTCTATTTCTTCTTCTCTTCATGTACATCTCATGGGAAAAAATATCATCTCATCACTGTTCATCTTATCAGCCAAATCTCCAAATATGTCAGAAATGCTCTTGGGTTTGAGTTCATAAATAATATCATTTATCTGTAGCATTCCTCACAAGCACCTCAAAAACAGGTGCTAAGATCAACCAGGGATTCTGGGTTTCCTTCTACATAATCATGGTAGTAGCAGTCATTCTGGAGAAAAGGCTCCTCTTTAAGGAGAGTGTGTAGGTGAACACAGAATGATCTCTAGGTTCCAAAAACTTATTGGCCTTCATGTGGACAATATGTCTCTGGCCTTCAAAGTACAGCCTATAGGAGAGCCAGTCTGGAGACCTTGTGACTACACCATTGCCAGCGACCCTCAAGGGTACCACCAGTTCTGGGGTGTGTAATGTTGAGCATGCTCAGATTGGGACCATCCCCAGTCAGAGCTGCAGAAGAGTGATCCTCACTCTCTGCGCCAGGGCCTTACCCAAAGTCAGCATGGGCTATCAGAGAGAACAAAGGAAAGGGAGAGCAGGAGGCAATGCTGACCTGTCTCCTTCCCTTTGTCTTGGTTTATGCAGCACTGACCTTTAAGGGTCTGTCGTCTACAAAGTCAATTATTCAGAGCAGTAGAACAAAAAGAAAAATGAAAAAAAAAAGACAGAGACATGAGTGGGTAATTATGAGCAGGTAGGATGGAGGAGAAAGGATGGATGGTATGGGTTAAAATAAATTAGCATTTAGCCCAACACATGCCATTGGATTTGCTCTTTAGTTTGGTATAGGCAGAGTCAGCCTGTGGGTATGCAAAGAATGACAATGGCCACAGGTTGACAATTCCTAATTTTAGATGAAGGGCACATAAATTCATTATTGTATTTTCTAAATATGAGTTCATGTGCAAACACTTCCACAACAAATGTTTAAAACAGGAGTATCTTAATGGAAAAGGGAAGATGTATCTCTTTTGATGAGAGAATCTTGATTTATACATGTTGACTTGGTATCAATAGTTCTTTCTATTTCAAGTGAAAAGTTATTTAGTCATATATTCACATTCTTTTTCTCATGGTTCTTAACATGTAACTGATGCAACAAATCATTAATTGTCCTATCCTTCTCTAATTCTATCAAATTACAAAGTGTCAAAGCATCAGTTGTCCTTCAAAAGAATTAGTACCTACTATAATGAATACCATTTTTTAATAAAACAAGCAATAATATAATTGGAAGGTACCTTGAATTAATGGGTGGAAGTTACTCAAAAGTGTTTATATTTAATGTTACTATTGAAAAAATGATACTTTTTCAAAGCCTCTAGCAATATGAAATGAAATAGAAAACAAACAAGATGGGAAAGTAAGAGTTGGAGATTGGAGAATACTGTAGGCAAAACATAATGCTTCCAGAAGTGAAAAGGAAATTAGTAAACACTAAAAAAAAGGAGGAGAGTTTGGGGGAAGGTAGTATTACTGCAATTGGGCAAAAACATAAGACTTCATGGTATTTTAAGATTTAAATGGTAATCAGCTTCCAACACCAACCTTCAAATGTGTTTTATCTTGTCACTAAAAATACAAATATAAAAATTTACCCCAATGATAAAAATGTACTATCACATTTGTGAAGATGAGATCGGTAGTAGCATAGTGCCTGGTTTATAATATTGATTTGTTGCTTTGTTCTAGATTAAAATATTAATAAAAGCATGCTGATTCTATGATGTATGCTTGGGAAATATAAACATGATACCTGAGCAAGTCAGTTGTCTGCACTACAAATTTATGCTTAGCATTTGTAGCAAAGATACACCGTCAGAATCTATAAAAATGCATTCAGTATTTTACATATAAAATACTATTTTTATTGATCTCATGAAAATATCCTCAGTTTTCATAAGACCACTAAAGTAATGTGGTTAAGAATTGCTGGACTATTTGAAAAAACGAAAAAAAAACCAACCACCGTGGGAAATGAAACCTGTTCTCTGTTCAAACCCCATTTCCCTCAGTAAGGATCTCAGACATGAGAGAGGACAGATCTAGCACCTATCATCTCCTGCATCCAGGACCCATTTCACTTTGTTTTCCTTGTCTTGATTCTAAGTTCTTTTACTCTTTTGTCTAAATTCGTTTTCCTGCATTTATGAAATCTTCTTTTCTCTTCTCTTTCTTACTATTGTTTACAGAGAGCTCCTTATTCTGACTTAACTTTACAAAGATGTGTAACTCATTGTGAAGCCCAGCAGAGGAGACCCTTTCCACTCTCAAAATCCCCAGTAGGCATCAAGACAGATATTTGGACATAATTTGCTTTCATTGCCAAACCGACTTCTAAACCACTAACTGACAGCCATCTTGTTAGAACACTATTCATCTTTCTTCCTTATTCTTTTCACTAACTCCTCTGTCAATCCTGCACACCCACAAAGAGCTAGGTACCTGATTTGCTACTTTTCTTTCTGCCATTTTATCCATCGTCTCACTGTGTAGTCAACACATGGATAACCAATAAGCACACCAGGTGTTTCTCTTGGTGTTGCTTGTTTGATTTTACTTATACATTCATCTTTAGCAATCTTTCACCATCAACCTATAATTATGTGCTGTATCATATTATCACCATCAGTCACCCTAACTCTTACATATTAAATCATTAACTAGAGAATTTGTTCATTTAAACTTACTCATCAAACTCATAGAGAACTCACAAAATTTCCTTGCATGTTTTCCCACTTTTCAAGTTTCCAGCATTTTATCTGTCATCCCCATTGCCTAGCTCTGGGCTCCATCTGTTCAACCACTGCTGACCAAAATGCTGAACCAAATCTAGAGTAAGGCTTTTGCCACTATTGCATCATGCTGCCAACACTGCTGGAAATTTAAATCACAGAGGGTTAGGAAAAGGGGGAAAACACACAAAATCTGCATTCGATCCCCTGACATCACAGCTTGAAGGGTGATAGCATGAAGTGAGATACTCGTTTCAAACACTTCCATGCTATTAAGTAATTGTGACTTGTCCACTTTGCTTTTTAACATTCGGAGTTTCCTCATCAATGTGTAGAACACTCAACTGAAAAATCAGCATTGTCTTTGTTTTTACAAGTTGTTATTGTTATTGAATCTCAATCATGGTGGCTTAAGTTATAATACAACAATTCTTCATTAATGCTTATTTTATACAGGAGCAGTTATTTTTTTCTTGGTCTGCATTGTCATTGCACATAGGCGGTTGGGGACTTGTTTCAGGATGACCGTTATCCTCATCACCAAAGTCACCTAAGTGCCTCCATTGCTTGTGTAAAGTAATAAAGTAAAATGAAGAGAGCCCGCCTGTACAAAATGCCAAGAGTCCACAGAGAGGTCTTTGAGGATAGCATCTTCAAACAGTGAGTAAAACTCTGACATGCTGTTTGCCTTTCCATGACTGTTTGATATGTATTTGGTCACTATTATGGAGGGTAGATTTTTGTTGTGATAGAAAACAATTATTTATTACTAATGTGGTACTGTCGAGAGTGAACCAATTTAAATCATCAGAATTTGTTCCTAAGAACTCATACATTTAACAGGGAAACAAATTTGAGAGAACACTTATTGAGTCAGACTGTCATTTGCTCATTGTACTTTTTTATTATAAAAATTTTTAGTAAAATATATTCATTATACTATGGGGGTTCCAAGTGATAATTCCAATCAGACCTATATAGTACATTATTTACATTCTCCTCATTGTCTCTCCCCTCAGTCCCCTCCCCATCCCACCCAAAGCAATTGCAAGAGATTTTCTAGTTCTGTTTCATATAGGC
Organism: Castor canadensis; assembly: GCF_047511655.1. Classification (NCBI taxonomy): domain Eukaryota; kingdom Metazoa; phylum Chordata; class Mammalia; order Rodentia; family Castoridae; genus Castor; species Castor canadensis. Next base: position 76,440,898 of record NC_133399.1, on the reverse strand, counting down.
ATACAGAGTTGATCAACTAGATACCATCACCTTAATCTCCTTCCTTTACCCTCCTCCGTCCCATCAGTATACCCCTCCCCATACACAAACTGCCTATTTTATAGTTCTGGTTTTCATTTAAGTTGACATTCAAAGGGGTGTCTCAATGCAAGTCCGTTGTGGGTGTGCTTTACTTAAGGCAGTTTAATCCCTTCGATTGCTCCCTCTTACCCCTTTACCCCCTGCTCCCCATTTTCAACATCTTTTAATACACATCCTTATGTCCTTTACCTTTACATCTTATGTTATATGATATTACTGATGCTCTATCATTCTCTTTTCCTTTCCATCTTTCCCAGAGTTCCGTAGAGCAGTTCCACTGTTACAAACATATTCTACATCTGAGTTTGTATATGATCATGCTTGTTTTTGTGTTTAGGTTTATCTTTGGATCTACCACGTATGAGAGAAAGCATGCGGTTTTTGTGTTTCTGATCCTGGCTTACTTAACATGATCTCCTCCAATGGCATCCATTTACCTCCAACCACATGTCATTATTCCTTGTGGCTGAATAATACTCCATTGTGTATACTTACCACAATTTCTTGATCAACTCATAGGTTGTAGGGCATCTGGGATGTTTCCAGAGCTTGGCTATTGTGAATAGTGCTGCAATGAACATTGGTGTACAGGTGTCGCTACTGTCATCATATTATTTTTTTTCAGGACTTCAGAGGTCACAAGTCCTGAGACAATGTAACATTTTCATTCATAATGCTGTATAGTACTATATGAATACAGACACCTCAAAGATGACTGTTATATACCATCTTTATAAACTTTATTTTATTCTTCCCACAGTTTTATTAAATTCATGAAACACTGTGGGCCTAATTAACACTTAGCCCTCACTATCATTTTATAGTCTATAGTGTTCTCCAAACTATGAGTAGCAACATGTTAAAAACAGTTTAGGATCTTTAAACAAAATAAATAGAGGAGAATGGGAAATAATAAAAGGTATAGTCTCCCCAAGTTCTGAAAAATTGGCAAAGAATCGTGTGTGTGTGTTCATGGACTAAGTATTTGTGCTTGTCTCCTTTAGAGCTAAACTCTTGACTTACAAACTGCTGAAGTGACAATGACCGAGGCCCATGATCCATTCTCTTTATAGCTGTCTCCATGACTCACTTGGACCATCCAGCTCTCTGAACTAAGTTTTTTATTTGAGACATCAGATAACAAAGAATAGAAATCCCCTCCTTTCTTCATCTTTCACTGGATTAAGTTCTAGATTTAGCTGCTTAGAAACAGGAGCCTTTCAGTCTACAGAAACTGACAAATGACTACGATTACTTTCTGGCTCCATCATATCGCTCCATCATCTCAACCACACTTCATTTCTACACGTTCTTCAATATGAATATATATTATTTCTGAATTATCCTCACTTAATGTGCTCTAGTAAACTGTTCAATATGAACAAACCTTACTTCCTTAGTCTAAGTTCACACGTTCTTCATGCACAGTGTTATCATTGCACCTCCTGTAGTTTTGCTCATATTGTTACCTTGGTCCCACATGACTTCTTAATATTGCACTGTGTTATGGCACACTTGAACTACTCAAGTTCCTGAATAAAGTTCAACCATATTTAAACATACACTAAGGAATCCAGATATCTGTAATCATCTGTGCATAGCTGCACACAAATACGTTCTTTCTGTTACAGAGAGCTGTTGTCACTAAGCAAAGGCAAAAACAAAATTTAGAAAAGAATGAATAAAATAATAATAAGGGCATAGATTTCATAAGCAATCGATGGTAGTTGAAAAAATGTCAATCTGGGACATTGCATTTAAAAGTTTGGTGTAAACCATGGAAGCAAGTGTAGTTATTTACTGAGGTAGGTAATATCAGCAACATTAGTATCATCTGCCGGTATCTTTGCATTGTCCCTCCATCCTGCTAAGTCCAGATCTGCATCATTTCACTCATCGGACTTTCTAGTTTTTCTCCAGCTTTATGGGTCTGTTGACCTAATGGTTTTAGTCTCTTTATCAGTTTTCTATGGCTACCATCACAAGGTAACATAAAACTGAGTGCTACAAACAACAGAAACTTATTTATTTGTTTTTTCCCTTTTCTTTTATTATTCATATGTGCATTCAAGGCTTGTTTCATTTCTCCCCCCTGCCCCCAACCCAACAGAAATTTATTGTAGGAGAGTTTTGGAGGCAACAAGCTCAGTATCATGGTTTCCTCAGAAATTGCCTGAGAGAGATTTATTTCAGGATTCTTTCCCAGTTTCTGGTAGTTCCCTGGTTTGAGGCAACTGAAGTCTAGAATCTACTTACTTTTCTCCATGTCCAAATATCTCAGTTTTGTTGAGAATTTATTTTTACACCTACTTATATCAGACAACATAGATGTAAAAAACTGTCAAAAGATACAAAGTGATTACATATGATAAAAAGTCAATTCACCAGGAAGATATATATGAATCATAAATATATATGTACCCAATATCATTTTACATGCACCTAAATATACAAAGTGAGTATCGACAGATCTATAACAGAGAAATAGAAATACAGTAATATTAGAAGACTTCAATATCCCAATTTCAACAATAGATTGAATATCTAGTCAGAGGATCAATAAGCAAATAACACTGTCAGTTTTTACAACACTGTACAACAAATTTGAGAATTATTATATTTTATGAAGGTTTAAAATTGGAATGCTCCCAACAAAGAAATGATGCATTTAAGCATACAGAAATGCTAGTTACCCTGATTTGATTATTTCTTCTTGTAAATACATGTAACAGTTTACTACACTGTATCCCAAAAAGTGTAAAATTATGTGCCAAAAATAAAAAATTGACATAAATAAATTCTTATGTGAATAAAAATATAAATTTATTGTGCTTTAAAGTGAAAAGAAACAAACATGAAACTTGAATGAACCTGAATATTATATTAATTTTATTTCTACATGCTGATAAGTGAGAGTGAAGGTGGTTTTATAACCAAATTATTTAACTGATGCACTTCTGCCAATGATAGTCTTGATTAGGGATATTGTATTGTTTTTAAATATAATCATCTTTAATACTAAATTTTATGTCACTTATGAATTAATTTTCCACTAACTCTTTTGTTTTTTATTTTATAATCCAGCATCCAAAACCACTAATATTAGGAGAGCTAAGCTTTGTTCCTCTCCAAGTTATAGAAACAGCATATTTAAAGCATAACTGAAACATATTTTTAAAAAGTTCTTAAGTTTCATATATGTAGATCTTCATGTGGAGTGCTTATTACATACTATAAACCACTCAAAACAGTTATATCCCTTAAAATTAAAGAAAACCTGTATTTGAATCTGTTAATTTCCTTCAGGAACAGAAAAGTTAATCAAATTTGTTTTTCAAAACATTAATTTCTACTTCCCGAATAGAAAATCTTTATCTAATCTTGGACAAGCTTCTATAAAGCAGTAAGGTTTAAAGTAGAAGTAAAAATATTGGCTTTTAATAAGATTATTGATTAGCAAAGAACATAGTAACAATATAATTAACACCACTGAGTGCTTCAAAGGAGTATCACTGGCAAAATATGAAAGTTCTGTGAATGTCCTTGTGAATATACCAGTATACTTAGTCCTCCAGTTGGCAGGGAACTGTGAGAGGCTCCCAGCCAACAGATGCTAAGACGCCAGGAACATCAGACATACAGCTACCACAGGATAATTCAGACCAAGAGTGCGAATGAGTCTGGTGGTGGATTCATTCCCAGTTGAGTCTCCAGATGAGACCACAGTCTGAACAACACCTTGATTACAGCCTTGTGAGACCCTGAGTTAGAGCTAGCTAAGCTGTGCCCAAATGCCTAACTCACTGAAATCAGAGCTCATGTATGTGTGTTTAAGTTACTATTTTGGAATCATTTATTTAAAAAACAATAGATGCCTATTATACATTTTAGGAAATATTTTTCCTTTTTCTGCTTTCTGTAGTCCTATTGAAGGCATTAATGATGTTACCTGATATTAGTTTGGTAACCTAATTTTTTAAAAAAGAAAACTGACCATTCTCTGTTGAGATTTGTTTTTCTTTTAATTCTAAAGCTCTTAGATACATCTCTGTAAGAAATTCAAAACTTCTCATAGGGGGCCATAATGTGACAATTTATAAGATAATATAAGTCATGAAAGAGGAAAGAAAGAACTTTGTTCTCTAAAAATATTTGACAACAAAGAAAAGTCTCCAACTTTCTAAAATACTTTATCTGTAATCTCATTTTCGAAGGGAGGATACTACATGCACTAATGAGTGAAAGATTTTGAATGACAGCAATACTGGTAATTTTTCTCTACGTTTCTCCCTAACCTAGAAATTAACAGTTCTAAGATTAGTATATATACAGTTCTCATCTCTGGGCTTCAGAATGGTCAAGATTCTTGCCTCATTTCCCTAAAATTCGTCAAACTACCTCAACATACGTTTCTAATAAAGTGTTCCCATTATTGATGTTGCCGATGATGATAGGGATGAAGATGATGATGGTATTGTATGCAGCATTGAGATTATCTGAAAAGTATGTCCTCACACTTCCCTATGTTAGTGAGCACATAGACCCAAGAAAAAAAATTAATCTGGTAGATTTAGGTGAGAAGTTTTCAGTCCTGATGTCATTGACACTTTGGGTTAGGTTGTTTGTTGTTGGGGAAGACATTCTTCTGCCCTGTAGGGCAGAAGAATTCTGTAGCAGAATTCTTTGCCTTTACCACAAAGATATCTGCAAATGTTCCCAATATCTTCTGAGTAGTGAAATTCCCCTGGTTAATAACCACTAATCTATAGCTAAGACTGAGTGTCCTCAATTGTAGACCTCACTGCTAATGTGACTAATTAGTAGCCTACCTAACTTGACTCAAGCTGACTCTTTTTATATCTCCTCCATTGTTTTTAGCTATGAGTCCAAGATCTTAATGACATGAGAACAACTTTGAGTACCTGTCACTCCAGGTTTTCAAAAATGAATATATGATTAGGACTTAGATCCCCAATGTGCTTAAAATTGAATAGTAAGCATTCTTAAATGGTAAGAATTGGCATGGTCTTTGAAAATGACATTAGAAAGGGACTAACGACATGCAGTTAGGTGGGCACCTCAAGTAATAAAATGAGCTTTAAAGTGTTGGCCTTCAAATTTTACTTTGAAGAATTTGACGGGATTTCCAAAAGGTGAAATAGGGAGAAATATATTTATAAACGTGAGGATATCCTAAGAAATGACATTGATCTTGAAAGTTCAAAGTTGGTTGGAGGGGTGTCCAGTTAATTCTAATGTGGAGACTACTTTATACTTAGGTTGCCTCCACAAAAGGAATGCAGCTCTCCGTTCACTAGAACAATCTGATAGCTGGGTGAAAAGAACCTTAGCAAGAGGGATTTACGTGATCCACTCCCAAGAGACCAAATTATTTTCTTACTTTATTTTATAGTTTTTACATTTACTTACAAGTGTATACATTATTTCCCCCTGTGACACCCCCCCTCCCCGCCCCCGCTTCTGGGCAGAACCTGTTCTGTCCTCGTTTTCCCACATTGTTGAAGAGAAGACATAAGAGTTAATAAGAAAAACAGCATTTTAGCTAGCTTAGATAAAGATAGCTATATGGAGAGATTCCTAGTGTTGTTACCACACACATGTGTATTACAATCCACATTGGTTCATCTCTACCAGACCTCTTCACTGATTCCTAGTCCCCTTCCCATAGTGGCCTCTGCCAGTTTTAGATTACTATACTCACTCCTCTACAGTGAGCACATCAACCACATTCACGTTTTTGGTTTCCTTCTCTTTCCCTATTCCTCCCGTGCGTGTTCTCCATTTAGTGTGTGACCCATGTCCAATAATATTACTGCATTTGTTTTAGGTCTATAATCCACATATGAAGAAGAACATGCAATTTTTGGCCTTCTGAGCCTGAGTAACTTTGCTTAAGATGATGTTCTCCAGTTCCATCCATTTACTTGCGAATGACAAAATTTCATTCTTCTTTGTGGCTGAATAAAATTCCAATGTGTATAAATACCACATTTTCTTAATCCACTTGTTAGTAGTGGGGCATTTTGGCTGTTTCTATAGCTTGGCTATTGTGAATAGTGCTGCAATAAACATGGGTGTGCAGGTGCCTTTGTAATAACCTGAGTCACATTCCTTCAGGTATAACCCTAGAAGTGGTATGGCTGGATCATATGGCAGATCTGTGTTTAGTTTTATAGGAAGCCTCCATATTGTTTTCCATAGCGATTGTACTAGCTTACATTTCTACCAGCAGTGAATGAGGGCTCCTTTTTCCCTGCATCATTGCCAACATTTGTTGTTGGTGGTGGTGTTCTTGATGGTAGCAATTCTAACAGGAGTGAGGTGGAATCCTAGTATGGTTTTGATGTGCATTTCTTTTTTGGTCAGGGATGGTGAGCATTTTTCCATGTGCTTTTTTGGCCATTTGGACTTCTTGGAAAAGTTCTGTTTAGTCCTGTTGTCTACTTCTTTATTGGTTCATTGATTTTTAGGGGAGTTTAGTTTTTTGAGCTCCCTTACATTCCGGTTTTCAGTCCCTTGTCAGATGTATAGCTAGCAAAGGTTTTCTCCCATTCTGTGGGTGGTCTCTTCAATGTAGTGGCCATTTCTTTTGTTGTGGAGAAGCTTTTTAATTTCATGTAGTCCCATTTGTTAATCATTTCCCTGAGTTGCTGGGCTACCCAAATTATTTTCAATGTTCTGAAAAAGCCATGAATCTGGGTTCATATGGGTGATTTCCCATCCTGCTGATTCACACACAACACATTGTGAAGCTTCTTCTCACTCAACCATCCACCTTGTGGACATGGGCCTTGCTCAACTTAATGTTCAAATAAAACCTTTCTTCCAAGACTGTAGTAGATTAGAAAAAATGTGTATCCATTCTCATTGTGATCCATATGTGCCTATGCTCCCCTCAATTTGGTAGTTGTAACTCTGGAATATTTAGAAATGACAATGACAAGACTGGATGATAGAATTTGAGAGAATCTCTGAGCTGAAGCCTAGATACATAGAGTACCATTACATCACCATTTTCTAGGCTGAAGTCAACAACACAGCTAAATCAATCCTACAAAAAGCATCTAGAGTATTTTCTGGTAGGTAAGAACATTGAACTTACAAAATAAGCTTTATAGGCAAACTAGGTCCATTTTACTCAACATGAAAATTGTCAGTGGTTTGGTGGGATAATTATTCTTTATGTAGGAGATTGCAAAGCCATTTGTTAACCTTTATCCATTAATGTCTGTTGTAGCCCCAAATTATTGTGACCTCGACTTCCCTCTCCACCCCACAATTTCATAGCTTTGGGGCTCCAAATCACCCCTGTTGAAAATGACTGATTATATATTTAAACTTGGGATGAAAGTGTAGGGTGAATGGGTGCCAATGGGAAATCCTCACTTGTTTTGTTGTGGGATGGCCCAGACAGAGAGACAGAGCAAGAAAGCTTTCAGGAAGCAAGTTTATTAAGCAGGCCAGCAGTGACTCAGTGAATTCACACCTGAAGGCTGAGTCCTGAGAGCAAAGGGGGCTTTCCTTATGTACCATTTAGAGCAGGTTACAGAAATGGAGGGTAAAGCTTGTCCCATACATGGTCACATACTATTTCATTGGCCATTTGAACCTCTGGGACAAGGTGACCCTTCTCTGGTCTCACCCTAGGTGCTATGTGACATTCCTCAAATCCTGGGTTTTTTTTTTTGTTGTTGTTGTTTCACTGTTGCACTTGTTCTCTCTCATTATTTCCCTTCCCCCTCCCTGCCTTCCTGCCACAGGTTCTCCTCCTATTTCCTGAATGTCCTGCTGGCGCAAGAGATTGGTGGGAAGGGCCAAAAATGTCCACTTTTGATCACTGGGAAATTTTCAGATGCCTTCAGGGTCTTTTAACATCTTGGTATCAAGGAAATCATTATATTGAAAGATGTGCCATTAAATTTCCTACAGTACAAAACATAATGTTGTCAACAAGTGTATAAAATGTTTTCTTATTATTTAGAAGCAATTGCTTGAAAGAAAAGGGAGAGCAGAAGGACTTTGGTTTCAGTAGAAGTAGGGTACTGAGAAGCAAGGAGAGTCCTGAGACCTAGGAGGACAGAAAGGCTGTCAACAGGGACTCTGATCCATACTACAGCAGGAGTCTCCTTGGGGTGACTGAAGGGCTCAGAGTATCTCACCAGCTCACCTGCTGTGTTAGACGCCCAGAGTTACCTAAGGGAAAGAGCACACTCTTCCCCTAAAAACAAATTCTCTGGAGACTTTGCCAGGCTCTTGATCTTTCAGCTAGAGTCATTTCCAAACAGTCTTTGAACGTGATTGCTGAAACATTTCTGAAAGAAACAGATCTCTTGATGTTAAGGACATCATAGTGAAAAAAATGTAAAGGGACAAGAGAAGAAGCTGAAGATAAACCTATAAATGAGGAGAGAAAGAAAGATCTGAAACTCAACCAGAAATGAATGCTGGGAAGGGATGTGAATGGAAACTGAATGAAAAACAAATTCTACTAAAGAGAGAAGAGGGTATTTCAAAAATTCAGAAAGAGGGTCACACAGCAGAGAGAAAAAACCGATTTGAATTGTGCATCATTCCACGGTGGCAGAAAGTAGTATTTACAGTAGACTACAGTAGGATAATTTTGTCCTTCAAAATTTAAATGAACTTAATGTGTACATTTTTGTTGTATGTTCCATGAGGGAAGGAATGAGTTCTTACAGTTTTATGTACACCAAGCCTTTTCCTGCTCATCTGCCACATGGCTTAGTATCACTCCTCTTTTCACAGTTAATTTTCTCATAGTATTTAAGATGATTAAATGTAAGTGAAATCAGGTAAAATGTACAAATCTCTTAATAAAAGGTTATTTTTTCCAGACATGGGTACAAGGGTCTACTTACTATCCTCAATGAGTTTCTTATATGTTAAGCTTGAATGGTAGCCTTTAAGAGGAAAACATGGGGAACTGATTTTTATTTATTTATTTACATCAGCCTACTGGATAACAAAACCCCAACCCCTGAGAATATTACTCCCCACCTTTGTCTTCAGGAGCATATTGTCACTCCCAATCAGCTTTTTATCACAATAAGAGTCTTTTTCTATACTGTAATTTCTTTTGCCTATTTATGTTTATCCCTCCCCCACTCTGACACAGCATTCTAATTTTAGACACTGTACCCAAAGGACTGAGGCTATTACAACTCCATGACACCAAAATACCACTGAAAATTGCAACAACTGGCTTTTATTCCCTACTCCATACTCATTTTATATTTTATTCCATTTCATTTTTATCTCCAACCCATTTACATAGTCATTAAGTGATTCTAAAAACTATTACAAACTTATAATGCATTGTGTACCGGACTTGCTGGGTGAGGCACTTTAGTGTGTACATAATGATTTGAACTTGGGGAGTTGAACAACAGAATTATAAAAGTAACTAAAGGTGGTGATGAACCTTTTACCCCCTTGACATCACAATGGCTGCCTGAGGCTTACCATCACTCCTCAAATCCTTTGAAAACCTATGCCAGCTGTTGTTTTCATCCATTTTCTGGAAGTTTATCCTGCTGCCCCATCAACCTTCTGTATACTCAGAGTCATATGAATAGTGGTTAGTAGGAATGGTGGGCAGGAGAAGGAGCACTGAGAATGTAAAATTATTTCCACAAATAGCCAAGAATAGAGTGTGTTGGAAGTAACATGTTTAGGAACTTTTGCTGCTTTTATACAATATGCAAGTCTCTGTGGCAGAGTTGAGTACGTAAAGATAAACACAGCCCGATACTTCTCTTAAGAAATTTGAAATATGGGAGTAGAGAGATTGAATTATATTTCCTAAATTAAACCATTAAAAATTTTAAAAGATGCCAGAAAATCTTAAGATGGGCATTTACATATTTAAAAAATAATTTTAACTGATAAAAGTGCCTGCTGAGAGTAAAATTGTCATTTCTTTCCTGAATTGGAGTTTAACAATGAGGACAAATCTCCTTATTTGAGGCTTTAATGGTACAGTTTCATGATAATAGCATTTTATATGCCTTTACTTTCAATAATTGAAATTGTTTTTATAGATAAGTGCAGTTTTTCCCATACGTATCTTTAGTCTTTCCCAGTCTTAAAAAACAAAAGACAGCCGGGCATAATGGTGTATGGCTCTAACACCAGCATTGGCACTTGGGAGGCTGATGCAGGAAGAACCTGAATTCGATATCAGTCTGTGCTGCATAGGAAGACACTGTCTCAAAGAAACAAACAAAAATAAAACAAACCAAAACAAAAATCCCTAAAAGACTTTACTTAAAATCTTAAGCACCCCACAGAAAACTGTGAGTTACAACAACGGTAATAGAAACGTAGATATCTCCTTTCTAAATTGCACGTGTGCTCTAAATTCCAGGAGTGTGAAAATTCCATTTGACTCCCGTCTTCAAAAGGACCTAGTGCTGTGCTTGGTCAGAGAAGAGGTCCACACGCATTTGCCGAATGGACCTCCATGGAGTGAGCGTCTAGCATGGATTTAAACGCTCATTTGCTTCACTAGGTCCCTGTACCTTCATCACGTTTTTCCACGGCCAAGTAATAGATAAGCTTCCAGTGGTTTCTTGGAGCCCTAAGCAAATACAGGCTGAGATCATATATTTCTCCAATAATTAAAATCCTTGAAAATCCAAAGTTTAAAGAGTCACCAGGAAAATATATACCATGTCTTTAGAACAGGCAAAAGGTTTTGTTTCATGGCAATTCTGGGATAAAGATTTGATAAAAGCAGGAAATTCCATTAGAAAATCTTTGAGTAATGTTATTTTTAAAGTGGGGAAATGTGCGAGCATACTTATTATTCTTCTAAAGGTAGATCAACTAGTTAAAACATGAAAATGAAATCAAGAACTTGTGTTGTATACTTATTTTTCTTGCTCAATTAGTTATGTTCCAGGTCAAGTGTTGGTTTATCTGTTTACCCTTTAACATTCAAAGTTGGTCACTAAAGCAAATTTAATTTTAACTCAGTAAGACAGACTTAATGCTACAATTGTTAAGGATGCAAGTATTTCCTCAACTGTTATCCACTGGGAGTTTGCTTTGCTTTATATCTATAAGAACTGGCTTATAATAATGTGAATATTTAATCCTAATTATATGTGATGCTTAAAAAACCTACACATATTTCACAATTTTGTGGACTCTGCAAATCTCACAGGACCATATGATAAAAAGCAAACATAAACCCTCCAAAGGATTCTGGAAATTAGCATTAAAGAAAGTCATCCTCAAGCCAGTACATGAATAGATAAAGGAACAGTTAATATCTCATATGGTTACACAGAATAATTTTTACATTCTATGCAAAAAAGTCCATGTTTGGTTTTATGTCACGTGGCAAGTTAGAAAAAAAATTTAAGTTTCATCAATAAAACTCCATATATTACCAAAAAGTTCTGAAAATTAAAATCAATGCTAAAGGCACGAATGATAAATTTTTTTCTTCACGTGCAAAAGTGTAAAAGAAACTATTAGAAAATACTATCTAATTTGATTTTCTTTTCTTGGTAACAGAGTCACGCTATGTAACCCATGCTGACCTTGACCTTATGGTCTTCCTGCCTCAGCCTCCAGAGTGCTAGGGTAATAGGAGTGTGCTGCCATACCCAGCCCAAGAAAATATTTCATATGACAGAATTTTAAAGGCTTTATACCTATCCCTAGAACTTGGGATGGTGGGTTTGGAGTTCCTCATGGGCTATTTTCTGAGAACTCTAAATTCTAAGAGTCTGTAACATTTGCAAGCGACCACGTTGACTTGCTCAATCAGAATGGCATGGCCTGGGAAGGCAAGAATGAAGCCAACAGCATGGAGTACTGGGAGTCTCAACACTTTCCTTCCTGCCTCATTCAGGACCTTATTATTGTCATCTTCATGGTCAGGTTTTTTCTGGGTGTGTCCATGCACTCCCGTCCTACTGGATTCTCTATTTCAAATGTGGACATAGGACATTTGTGTCAGAGTACTGACATCCCCATGTGATGCTTCCATGTTCTTCAAGATTAATTTAAAAATGTTTCTTAAACATCTCTTCTCTAGTGCGCAATGCCAACTACTCTTTCTCATATTGTCTGTCTATCTGGTGTTTTGGTCTAATCCTGGCATATCTGGATCATAAGAAAAAATGCTTTTACTGATATAACTATGAAAGCAAGTTATATCATTTACAAAGTATTAAAAGCATTGATGTTCCTTGGTTTAGGTGCTTTACTTGTATTTTTCCATTAAGGAGCTTCTCCTAGATGCAGCTTTCTATTATTTATTTATTTATTTATTATTGTTGTTCTAGGGGTACATTGTGACATTTACCAAAGTTCTTACAACATATCATAGTTGGATTTACCCCCTCCATCATTTTACTTTATCCCCCACACGCCCATTCCTGGAATAGTTTCAACAGGTCTAATTTTTCCATTTGCATACATGAGTACATAATATTTCTACAATATTCGCCATATTTTATCCTTTCCTTACATCCTCTCCCCTCCTTGTGGTACCAGCCCCCTAGACAGGACCTGTTTTGCCTTCCTGTTCTCCATTTTTTAATGATATTTTTGTGTGTTTAAGATAGCTATACAGAGTGTTTCATTATGATATTTCCATGTATATATGTATTATAACCTGAATTGGTTCATATCTTCTATTTTTCTCCTTCCTTTAAGTCCTTTTCTCCTTTTTTCTCCTTCCTTTTTAGTCCCCTTCTTATCGGTGTGGCTTTCTACTAATGAAAGGGAAAGTGATGAAGAGACATGTTTACCTGAGGACAAATCAGAACATTCAGACTCCAGCATTAACTGAAGCATTGTTATAAAAAGAAGTCATAAAGAGGTAAAACTGCTTTGTAGTGTCCAGTAGTTTTTGACATGAGAATATATTTTTTGTACATGATTATTTAAGCATAATTTAGTTTTTATACTGCTAATATCACAGAAATTTGAGTCCCACTAATGTTTTCCACCACTGTTTCTTAGATGTGAGCAGTACTTTGAAGACTTGGAATCCTGGGGATGTGTGGTTGGCATGAAGTCTGTCATCCTTTCCTTCTTTGCATTCATCCAACAATTTGTATTTTTAACTTTTACTGAGGTCACTCACATACCCATTTCCTGTGACAGGGATTCCTGCCTATTCTCATGACCAAAACTCACAGACTGGTCAAAAAAGATCTAGAATGTACCATGAAGGTCACCTTTGCCTTTTACAGACATATGTAGAAACAAAATTTTTATTTATCAATTGCACACAAGAATTAAAGAGTTTATTGGCTGGTACCACAAAGGAAAACCTAGGCAGAAAGCCCCAGAACTAAAAAACTTAGAGAATGTTCCTCAGAACTCTGTGAGCGATTGTCTTTTTTTTTTTTAATTGCATTTAGTAGATATTTCTGAGACTCATTTCTTAATATATATGCTTTGTTTCTTTTGTTTTGTGCCTCAGGTGCATCAAAATTCCAACAACATTTTTTTATAAATGAATGAAGATAGTTTCTTCTCCAAAGTTCATCCAACACTTTGAGTTGTATGTAGTCTCAAAGACTGGTGATTGTGAACATTTTAGTGCATTGCTTATGTAAAACATAAAATAAACAGCACACCCTTCTACAGGGTATCCATGTCTAGATTTCAAGTGTAATATTTTGCTTTTAGCATTGAAGTTACTTAATTTGCATGATAGGATGATTAGTGGTTTGCTTTTAGAATTTTGGACTTAGACAAATGACTAGAAAGCAAACTAAAATTTCTTATAAATTAGCTTCTATATCAATGGTTGGTGGGAATGTAAATTAGTGGAGGCGCCTCAAAGAACTAAAAATAGGCCTATTATATGATCCAGTGGTACTGATCCTAGGTATATATCCAAAAGAATGTAAACCAGGATACAATAAAAACACTTGCACATCCATGTTTATTACAGCATTATTTACAAAAACCAAGCTTTGTAAACAGATCAGATGTCCTACAACTGATGAATGCATTAAGAAAATGAGGTATATATACACAATGGAGCACTACTCAGCTATAAAAAGGATGAAATTGTATTGTTTACAGGTAAATGGATGTAACTGGAGATCATCATGTGAAACAAAGTAAGCCAAACTAAGGACAAAGGTAGCATATGTTTTCCCTCATATGTGGGGGCTTGACCTGAAAGATAAATACATATATGAAGATAAATCTATCTATCTATCTATAGAATATGATTGTAATAGTGGGTCTGTCTGAGGGGACCACAGAGAGGTGGAAGAGAAAAAGAGAATGATAAAGAGTGAATAAATTGAAATACATTGCATCCGTGCATGAGGTGCATAACAAAATGCAGCAAGCACTGTTGAATAATAAGGGAGCAAGGCGATAAAGTAATAGAGAGGGTTAATCTAATTAAAGTGTGATGTGTGTGTGTGAAATACCACAGTGATATACACTTAAAAAATGAAGGACAGGAAGGTCCTGTCTGGGTGGTGGTGGGTATACCAGTGGGAGGGGAGAGGGTAAACAGAGACGGTGAAGGCGGGGAGGGTTTTGTATATGTGTACAAAAACAGAGCAATGAAACCCATTGAAATTGTTCTATGATGGTGGTGGGGATGAGGGAGAATGATGGAGGGGGTGAATCTAATCGATATGCATTATAAGCACATATGTAAATGTCACAATGAAACTCCCCTATACAATTAATATATGCTAATGAAAATGTAAAAAAAATGGGGTCTGAAACTGTAATTTTCCATTTTATCAATACAAGGTGACAAGTTATGAACTTATGTATGTCAATTCTAGAAAGTCAAAAATATTTTTTAAAAAGTATAAACTTTCAATTTTAAAATTATTTACCTTAGAGTTTACTCTGTTCTTTTTATTTTTCAACTGGTGAACAGGACACATGTCTGTCCCTGTGATAATGTAAATCAAGTAAGGTCCCACATACATTTATCTTCTGTAGAATCTACAAAGAAGGTTTATTAACCAAAGAATGAAAACAGAAGAGTTTACATATGGGCTGCCTACGAGATCACATTCATCTGAACTACAATTCTGCTGGTTTGATGTTTTCATAAAGAATTACAGAGCAGAAATACAGAGTGCTTTACTCCTAAGCATTTCTACCTCATATCTTCATAAAGACAAGTTATAAAAGTCAGCCTCAGAATGTTTGCTAAGAACCAGATGGCCTGCTGTTGTGTCGATGTTAACACCTAATGAGTCTGCTACATGTTTGAATGACCAGTTATTCACAAATGCATAGATTTTGTTAAAATATTACTGACTGATAAGAGCTTTATGCTAAAACCTTTTTCCCTTCAAGGTCATAAAGTCTTAGTAGAACTTATAATACCCCTTGACATTTTGAATTGAAAACAATTAGAAAATATGGGATCAAGAAGTAAGTGAAGGGTTCAGTCTGGTGGTATATGTCTGTAATACCAGCTAGTTGGTATAGGAGGACTGTGGTTCAAGGCAAGTCCAGGTAAAAGTACAAGACCCTATATATAAAAAAGTAAGCCAAAGCTAAAAGATCTGGGAGGCATGGCTCAAGGGATAGAGCCCTTAAGTTCAGAGTCCCAGTATTGCAGGGTGTGGTGGTTCACCTCTGTAATCCCAACTACTTGGGAGGCAGAGGTCATAAAGATCTCTGTTTGAGGCCAGCACAGGCAAAAAGTTAGGGAGACCCCCCCATCACCATCAACAAGCCAGGTGTGATGGTATACTCTGTAATCACAGTATGCAGGAGGCATAGATAGGAGGATCACAATCTGAGGCTCTATGGATAATGGATAGAAACTTGAGATCTTACTTGGAAAACAGCAAAAACACAAAAAAGGACTGGGGGCATAGCTCAAGTGATAGAGAACCTTCCTAGCAAGCTTGAAGCCTGGAGTTCAAAGCAAGTATGGGAGAGAGAGAGAGAGAGAGAGAGAGAGAGAGATTGATTACATGTTTTCAGAAAATGAAGATAGAAGTAAGTAATCTCAGCTGTTTTGAATTCCTTTCATGCTTTCTCTTGCTACCGTTATGTAATTTTGAGGAGGATGGCCCAAAAAGTTCAGAAGCAGGTTTTCCTTTCTCATTTTACAAACCATTTTTCTTTGACCATGGAGATAAAGTGTTTGCCTGCTCTGTTGTTTATTTACTGAGATCCATTGTGTTCCCTCAAGTTGTGTTGTAGGTAACAAAAGCGGAGTCATCCCTTTTGTGTTTATTGAACTCTTTGCCTGCCGCCAGCAAAGTACCATCAGCAGAGGAGACTTCTCATGCAAGCCTTGGAACTACTTACTCCACACAGAATTGTCTTCAAATGCTCACAGATGTCTCCAATGTAGAGTCCACTCTCCAGGTGGGCCGTACAGACAGCAGAAAAGACCTTTCCACTCAGGCTGGAGTGAAAGATCATCCCCAGGACGGAGTGATTCTCCAGGAGAACTGACTCCTTGGTTTTTCTGCTACCGGGACAGTTGTTTATGGTCATTTACACTTTCTGTACTATGAGGACGCATGTCTGCAAATGGCTGAGCTGAGGGCATTGAGATATTAGTGCGTTAAAAAATAGCAGAGGTACGCATTGCCGATCGCACGTATACACACAGACAGATCTTCGCTCCCGGTAGCTTAACGGGCCATAGCTTTCCTAAGTAGCTAAATTGACTTACAGATCTTCTGGTATTTATTGCATTTCACTTTAATAAACAGTTATTATGGTTGAATAACTAATTGTGTTATAGCAGGTGTAACAAATATCATGGGGGTGTCATCAATTAAAGTGCTTTATTACTGCTTTTGCTGTGTCACAAAGTAATAATCAAAGACAGAGCTTTGAAATAAAATGAGTTCCATTAGTGAAACAAATTGAGATTTCATGTTCACTGTGACTTAGTATGCTTGATTGCGGCACGAATAAACCAGCAGCGGCCAGGAACAAGTCTACTGATGTGATTTGCAGTGAATGAGTGAGTTAGCAGAGAAAGATCACCTGTTCTCTCAGGGGCCTCACAGCTCCTGGCGGAGCCCAGTGTTTGGATCTTGCCTCTCTTTTAACTTTTTGGAAGACGATAGGAAAGGCAGATACGTTGTTTCACCTTCATTTGGACTAAAAACGTAGGATGTGGCAGGAACTATATTGGTTTAAAAATAGGAATTTCTCATACTTGTAAAGGTCTAGATGGAGGCAGTGATTAAAATTAAAGACTAAAATAAGAATGCTAATTAACTGATTTCTAAAATGTAGCTAGGATTGTGATTATTATCCTTTTATTCATATCTTCTTTTAGAGGATCAGGAGGTCAAATTGTAATAGAATATTGGTAAATAAAGCTGTTGATATAAAACATCAAAGGTAAAAGTCAACAGGTAATCGAAGGAATTAACAATGAAATTACTAACCCTCTGTCACATAAGTACATAGATGAAAGATAATAAATTAATGACTTATTTGTATGATATATATGTATATATATATATCCTTAGAGGCACCTAATCATAGAATAGTAGGATACTATTTAAGGATTCTGTTACTTATTCCACTTATTTTACAATTAAAAACTAAGGCCAGAGTGTTGGGTTGACTTTCCCAGTCTCCATGATTATTAGCTAGGAATAACATTTCCTTAAATTATACTAATGACATGCACACATATGTAAATCATTTTTCCCTACTTTAAATCTCCATATTGAACTTTAATTCACTCTGCAAACAGGATCTTAGTTTGGCCTTAAACTTCGTCTTTTTGTATGCCGATACAGGAGGTATGGGCATCACCGTGTGAGTGAACCTTAATTGCTTTGGAAATCCATTTATCCGTAAACGTTCTGACCTTCATTATCTTGCATCTGACACTGACATCTCCAAATCCCCATCCAACCCCAGGCAGAACCTCTGCTTGATCCTTGTTAGGTGATCTCAGGACTCTCCGGAGAGACTTAGGAGCACAGCTATTGACATTCTTTCACCAGCTTTTTTTTTGAGACTTGCTGTCCTTAGCCCCTCAGCTGTGGCATCATGACACTGCTGCTGTGTTTGCTGGAGACATAGGGGACTATCTGTGGGTTCTCTGCGTGGATACTCTGGCCCCAGCACAGTGCTTCTCTGCTCAGAGATTCCGTTTTTACTGAATCTCTCTCTCTCTCTCTCTCTTCTTTCATTTTTCCTTTAACTTTGCCTAGACTGGCTTTGAACTGCTATCCTCCTACCTCTACTTCCCAGAAGCTGGAGTCACAGATGTGTGCTGCCAGCCTGGTCTTTTCCAATCCTTGAGGTGCAGATGCTGTCTGATTACCTTCCATTTTTCTACGCTTTCTTATTACTCCCTCCTTAGTCCTCTAGAACCTTCCCCCTTTCTAGAAAATAATACAGGGAAATAGAAGGAGAAAAGGAGTGTTATTTAGCGGCCACTTAAAAAAAAATCCATGCTCTGTCTCTGCCCTGCCAAGACAACTGCTTAGGAATATTTTGAGACTCATTTTACTTTCTGAGAACTGGCACAAAAGTTTAGCTATCATTACTCAAATTAATCACCTCTGTTAGCAAGAATAATGAAGATTTACATGGTTTGGCCAACATATCGAGTCTCCATAAAGAAATGTTTTCTCTAGTTGTTCAAATAAAATGCACCTCTGAAGCAACAGAGGGAAGGGTAACTTCACTTTAGTCTGTGCAACTAATGCCTCACTTTCTACAAACTCCAAATGGGTCTCAAGCCTTTTTCTGGGCAGTGACACAGAAATGACAGTTGGCAGTTGATGATCATTAAAAAAAATTCTTTGAAATGTTGCTGTAGCATTGGGCAGCCATTACTGTCACATTGCGGTGAGAAAGGTAGAATTGTGGTATTTTAAAAATGGAAGGGAACTTAGAAGTAATTTCCTTCAACTCCCTTGTCTTGTAGATAAAAGTAGTCATGGAACAATTTGTCACTTTATGCTCAATTTAGAAGCTTGCAATATTCTTCTATAAAATGAAAACATACAATCAAATAAGAAACCCTTCATTTGAACGGCATATCTATTCTATTTAAACTGTGATGCTGGTGTATACAGTGAAAACTTCATCCCTGATATACAGCAATCCCAGGTGCAATTTAGACTCTATTCATGAAATTATTGAAACGACCTAAAAATAATTCACATTTTAATAAAGAATTCTACAAAAATACTTTCACCATATGGGACTATTTTGCAACAAAATAAGATTAGATAGATTCAGCAGCTCTTAAAATTGTGGGATTCCTAAAGCACTGATAAAATCAGTTGAAGGCTGAAAAAAATCTCGGGTGGGCAAGGAAGAGGGCATCAAAGATGTGAACATTTACTTATTTCTCCATGGATGAAATGCAACAACATTTAAGTTTCTGAAAATTTTTTCAGAATGTTCAACTTTGTTTCCTAGTCAATGACTTGTCTTTTTTTCCCTGGTGTCATGTTAAACCAGCCCTGGTTCTTCATGGTTCTCCAAGGAATTTCTAACTTCTTACCTTTTCTAAGAGCCATCTGTTGTGTTTATGTTCACACTGGACCTGACATAAATATTTACATGTGAGTTCATCGTGGGGAGGGACTGTGCCTAACAACCCCCTGGAAATCTGTACCACCCAATGCATAGTTGCAAAGTTTATTTTTCTCAAGGTGTCTTTAGCTGAATGTAGCACAGCAATTTTTTTCTAATTAGTTAAACCTTAAAATGGTAATAAAAAGCACTTGTGGTTTTTGAGTGCTTTAGATGGTCAGAGCTCTTTCCTCAGGGGTTGAAAAATCTGTATCTCAATAAATAAAGTGTTCATAAGACTTGAAAATATTTAGACAATATTTTTCCCATGAGTCAAATTCAAGTGATGGAGCTCCTTGAGACTGATTGCGTGGCATAGTAAGGGCCATCCAGTTGCTATTGACTACAAGCAAGTTGGTTATAAATCACTAAAGAGTGCTGTGGTGCCTGTGTTTGTTGTCTTCTGAACAGGACTTGTAAAATCAAAACAGTATTCTCTGGACATATTTAATAATGCATTCAAGCAGGCATTTTGCTAAATCCCTTTGAGACCGTATGAAATAGAAAAATATTTTTAAACATTTATTTTGATGACTGGCAACATGGGTAATGACCTTGTGCAATCCATGGAGCCCAGTACACAGTAAAAGCATTGACTTACAGCAAATTTATCATAGTAAGATAGAATTTGGTTTTGGTATATTGAATATTTATTTAGTTGTCTCTGTGTTCTTTACTTCAATTTTGGAAAAGTTTTTCTCTTAATTATGAAATTAACATGTATTTGTTGCAAAAAGTAAGAACACTATAAAAGAAAAGATGAAGGAAAAATTAAAAATGTCAATGCCTCTGTGAATAATAACCACTATTTCTATTTTGGTGTAAATTTTTGTCTATTTATTTATTGTATTTATTTTATTTTTAGATAAAGTATGCATACATATATTTCTTGTACTTCTGTTATATTTTTCTGTTAAACTCTTTATAATTATTATGATAACAAAATTAAATAGTGAATACTGTTGTCTAACATTTTTATTATATGCATTTAAAACAAGTATGAATCATATGTAAGCAACATAATTTATTTCTCTAGTTCCATTTCTTTCTTTCTTTTGGCAATACTGGGACTTGCACTCAGGTTTCCATGCTTGCTAGGCAGGTGCTCTGTGTTTGAGCCATGCCTCCAGCCCCTCTAGTTCTAGTTTATTTATTTTTGTTTCTATTGAGAGTTTCTTTGATGAACATTGGTAGACTTAAATTTTATTAGCTTCTTTTTAATGATAAAAATTCAAGGATACATAATATGATTACATTTCATGTCAGATTCTAGAAGCAGAATTTGGATAAGAAGATAGAAGAACTGTTAAGTACATTTGCTGCATCAAATTTTTCTCCATAAGATTTGTTCCAATGTTTACTCACATATCAGTTTAGAATGATCTTTTCTCCTGCATCTTAATCAATTTTGTGAATTTTTAGCATTGTACTATTTTACAATCCATATATTTCTCTGAGAGAAAAATAATTGTTAAAAAATACAATAACGTGTGAATCTTGTTTTAATAAAATTTTCTACCAAGGTTGTATTTGTATTTACAGTTTATAGGCAATTGTACTCAACAGGAATTGAGAAAAAGCCTTTCACATGGACTGACTTTTCTTAAAAACATACTGTACTTCTCTTCCTAATTGCTTTTAGGATCTTGAATATGTCATGATTTCTGCTCCTTTGGGAATGTGTGTAGTTTATCTGTTCTCTGGCTCTCCTTCCCACTCCTTGGCCCAACTTTACCTTACTCATTAAGGCATCATCCCTGGTCCTCCCTGGGATTGATTAGGTAACCTTTCTCCGCATAATAGCTCTAAAATACTATAGCTCTGAAGTAGTAGTATCTCCCCATCTACCAGGAATTGTTCAATTGATTGCTGTCTTGGAACTCACAATCTTCCTGTCTCAGAAACCCAGGTGTTGAGATTACAGGTGTGAGCCACTATACAGCTATCTGCTATCTGAGTGTGTTCTTGGTTAGACTGTGAAATCCCCATGGACACAGATTAATGCCAGAATGGAAAAGGGCCCAACCAAAACTAGGCTTTCAAAAATACTGGTTAAGTATTTCTGCATTATGTAATGTTTTCAAAGTCACTTCATAGATTAGGATTTCCAGTCTAGCACTCAAGAATTGTTTTAATTTTCTTAAGACTATTTCTGAAACTCATTATAAGCTCTTACTGAATTTCTAACAAGGTTAAATAAATTTAGACTGTTTTCTCTACAACACTACTTTATATTAAGAGTCATTACCAAAAATAAATATTGTCTAATTACTAAAGCATGATAAGAGAAAAATTTGTAGAGGTGCATAATTAATATTTTATCAATCCTGTCATTTTCTTTGAAGAAGTTACTTAAATATTCCTAAAATAGTATTTGTAAGTGGTTAATCAATTAATCATCAATAATGCTTTGGTCCTATTGACCTGTGACAAAAGGTCTCCAGAAACCTGTTAAGGGAAAAAATACAAGGTGTAGAACAACATATATAACAAAGTCTCACTTTTCTATATTGAAAAACATTATGGGGCATATGAAAAGGTATTAATAGTGTATTAATCCTCTGTGGATGATGATAAATGCTGCATGAGAAGTTTTAATAGACAGTATTAGTTTTTTAATAAATAAGTAAAAGATTTTAGCTTATGTGCTTTGTTAGAACACAACAATCCATGGTATGTTCAGATTGGGTACCATGACTATTAAGAATTTTGTGTAGATTTAATTTATTTGCTTAAAGAGAATTATGAATAAATTCAAATATTCCAGGATTAAAAGGTATGGTTAAATTATCAACAAGTGAAAGGTAAAATGTAATCCTAGCTACTTGGGAATTGATTGGGAGGATCATGGTTCAAGACCAGCCCATGTAAATAGTTCATGAGATTCCCATCTCCAAAATAACCAGAGCAAAATGGACTGTTGGCATGGTTCAAGTGGTAGAGCACCTGCTTTGTGATTGCAAAGCCCTTAATTCAAATCCCATTATCACTATAAAGAAAAAAATTGTAAAGAAGTGAACTGAGCATGGTGGTGCACATGTATAATTCCAGTTACTTGGGAGGTAGAGATTGTGAGGATCACAGTTGGAGGCCAGCCAAGGCAAAAAGTTATCGGACCCCTTCTTAACAATTAAGCTGGATGTGGTGGTTCACATCTGTAACACCAGCTATTTGAGAAGCATTGGTAGGAGGATCTATCCAAGAAATAGCTAACAGCTATAAAGGATTAAGTCATGGATCAAGTGGTATAGCGCTTACCTAGCAAGTCCAAGTCCCTGAGTTCAAACCCCAGTACTACAGGAAAAGAACCTTAGATTATTTATTCCAAGTAGGACATATGGGAATTAGTCAATAACAAATATTAGTTGAGTGGCAACTATGCAGCCATCCCCACTGGGATGGCAATGAACAGAAATCTCAGATGGATAGAAATCTGTCGAGATTTGTTTATGATTTGGAAGGCATTTGATCTGGATACAACAGGAACAGTAATCGGTGTCCTGTGAACAGAGGTAATGCTTAAAATGTGGAGTACTACTCAGGCTAGCACATGAGTGGACCAACCAGAAGGGACCCTGGTTGTGGTACTGGGTAAAATCCTGTGGGGATCCATTCATGGCAGGCCTAACCCTTTTGCTGCTGGATAAAGGTGGTCCTGGGGGCATAGAGTCCCTAGACAAAGGCCTGGGTTGGGGTTGTTGTAGAGATCTATGAACTAAATTTTTATACTAACTCTAAGAAGTAGGTGCTATTTTCCAGGACCAGTATTAGTAGTATTTATTCTTACTATTTTTTCATATTCTAGAAAATGTAATGCGAAAGTTTACTCATGTGATAAATTAAAAGATTATATCCTAAGTGAACACATTTGTAGGATTCAATCGTTTAAATTGCTGTTTTCTCCTCAGATTTCTTTGGCTCTTTACTTCTCAGTCATGCAAATATCTTTGTAGCGTCTCTTGAGAATACCTTTACACCAAGCCAAGTGGTTGATCAGCTCTTTTTTGTCTCATCCATCTTAGCACCGTGATCATGCCCTTATTTCTAGATCTGATATTATTTCCAAAAGTTGGCATTTCTTTTGATGACACAATAGTAATGTTACTAACATGGCAATTTTAGAGGATTCCTCTGTGGCACTATGAATCAGTTTTGTTAAACTTTGAACTTTAAGAACACCTAAGAATTTTTGACACTTTAAACCAACAAAATATATATACTTATGTACACATGTATGTACATATTTGAGTATATACATATATATATTACTACATTTCAACCAACTAGTTTGCTTTTCTTTTAAAAAAAGTTTTTAGTATTGGCTGCAAATAACAGTTATAGTTAGTTTGGTTTTAAAAGACACAGTATTTATCAACTTTAAAATACTACTACACTTTTCAGAATGTAATAAAAAAACTCCCAATTACATAAACGTTGATTACTTAGGTTCTATAATATTGAATCATAGTGTCCATTGACCCAAAGTGTATTAAGTTTCTAATTCTTCCATTTTTTTCTCCTGTTATAATCAACCAAACTGAAATGTGTGGTCTGGCACAAATTCTTCAATGTCTTTAACAGCCTGTTGGGTTTTGTGCATCTGATAACGGCAACCACCCTTCAACCTGCAGAAGCAGATGCCTTATGAATTATAGATTTTTGCATAACAAAAGTCAGTGGCCACATATTCATTTGGATTTTTAATAATTCAATACTAATCTTCTATAGATAGAGTGGGACAAATCTACCTTACATGGCCAAGTAGAAAAAAGGTAGACAAATAGGATTAATTGGTTTATTATGTGTAATATTTTAAGAGTTAAAATTAAGCCTGCCAATGTCATCAGTTGCTATAAACACTATAATTCCAAGTGAAATTCACATAAGGCAGCAATAATTTATTTATTTTTTATCTATTGACAGTAAGCTATAGTCTATCTTGTAGTCTTAGAATCATATTATATATATTTAAAAATGTAAAATATCCATTAGAATATAAAATGTTTTGGATCATAGACATCATTATTTGGTAGTTGTGATAGGTTGAGTATTGGTCCATCCAGAGATATCTGCATTCTAATGCCAAGAACTTGGAAATGTTATCTTATATGGCAAAAGGGACTTGCCATATCATAAAATTAAGGATCTCAGTATAGGGAGATTACCTGGTGTGTGGCTTTTTGCCACTGTGATAAAACACCAGAGAAAATCAACTTCAAACAAAGAAAGATATATTTTGTCTCATAGTTTCAGAAGATTTTCTCGAGTCAATTGGCTCCATTGCCTTTGGGCCTGTGGGAAGATAGTACAGTATGTGATGGCAGAATCACACAATAGAGGAAACTTCTCATGTCTTGGTAGTTGGGAATCAGAGGGAGAGAGGAAGGGACCAGGTTTCCAGTATCCCCTTTCAGGATATGCCCCCCAATGACTTAATTCTTTCTACTAGGCCCCACCTTCTGAAGATTTCACTGCCTCCCAATAGCACCACCTCCCAATAGCACCACCTTCCAATAGAAACCAAGCCTTTAGCATATGGGCCTTCAGGGAACATTTAAGATTCAAACTATAATGCCTGGACTATGTTTGTGGTCCCTAAATGTAAGTATAAAGGTCCTTATAAGATAGAGGAACAACAGAATTAGAAGGCAACATAATGTCAGAGCAAGATGCTACTCAGCTGGCTTTGAAGGTGGCAGGGGGCATTTGTCAACACATGTAGGTGGTCTCCAGGAGTGAGAAAGGCAGGGAAATGGATTCTTTCCTATAGTCTCCAGAGGAACAAGCCTTGCTTACACTTCACCTTCAGCTGAGACTGACTTTGGACTTCCAACCTCTAGAACTGTAAGAAAAATAAATTTTCATTCTTTCAAGCTATGGAGTTCATGGAAATTTATTACAGCAGCAATAGAACATTAATACAGTGGTGGAACCCACTCTAACCTATATTTTCCTTATAAAATCTCTATGCTTGTTCCTCTTAGACTTTTCCACATGGGTGGAATTGTTTCTAGTCAACCCAGTCCCATGATTCTGAGAGGGACCCCTATAGGAAGGCATGGGTCCTGGGCCCTGATGAAAATCTTACTCAATTGAAACAATGAGATACCCTAATATAAGACCTGAAACCTTGAGTCTAGTATAAGGAAGAGCTGGTAATAAACTGGAAGCCATAGGCATAGGCAATGACTTCCTTCATAGAACTCAATTGGCTCAGGAACTAAGAGAAAGGTTTGACATGGGACTACATGAAATTAAAAGCTTCTGCACAACAGAAGAAATGGTTTCTAAATTGAAGAGACCACCCACAGAATGGGAGAAAATCTTTGCCAGCTATATATCAGACAAGTGACTGATGATAATCAGGATATACAGGGAGCTTACAAAACTAAGCTCCCAATCAATGACCCAATGAAGAAATGGGCAAATAAACTGAACAGAGACTTTTCAAAGGAAGAAGTTCAAATGGGTAAAAAAGTATGAAGAAATTGCTCACCATTCCTGGCTATAAAGGAAATGCAAATGAAAATCACATTAAGATTGCACCCACCCTGTTAGAATGGTTACTATTAAGAACACAAACAACAACAAATGTTGGGGAGAAAGCAGGGAAGAAGGAGCCCTCACACACTGCTGGTGGGAATGTAAGCTACAACAACTATGGAAAACACTATGGAGGCTCCTTTAAAAATAAAAATAGATCTGCCATATGACCCAGCAACACTACTCTTACGGATATACCCAAAGGAATGTGAGTCAGCTTACAACAAAGATATCTGTGCACCCTTGTTTATTGTAGCACTATTCACAATAGCTAAGCTATGGAAACAGTCAAGATGTCCTACTACTGATGAATATTTATATACAATGGAATTTTCAGACACAAAGAAGAATGAAATTTTGTCATTTGCAGGTAAATGTTTGGAACTGGAGAACATCATCTTAAGTGAAGTTAGCCAGACTCAGAAGGTCAAAAGCTGCATGTTCTCTCTCACATGTGGACTAGAGACCTAATGCAAATGCAGAAATATTATGAAACGCTGGTTACATTAAGGGGAAGCCATGCATGGGAGGGGCAGGGTAAAAGAAGGAAACAAAGAACTGGAATATGGGTGATATATCCTCTATACAAGAATGAATATAGAATATTTGATACATGGTAAGAACCTGTGTAAATGCCATAATGTACCCCCATGCATCATAGGTAAAAAATAAAAAAACAAAACAAAAACAGGAGATACGACTGCATACCTATTAGAATGATAATAATTCAGAACACTGACAGCACCAAATGGTGAGGACGTGGAGCAGAAGGAACTCTCATTCGTTGCTAGTGGGATGCAAAATGGTACAGCAACTCTGAAAGACAACAGTTTGGCAATTTCACATATGATTATATGGTCCAGAAATTACCCTCTTTAGTATTTACCAATTATATGTCCATACAAAGAACCCATAGATAGATGTTTATTGCAGCTTTGTTCATAATTGTCAAAACTCAGAAACAACTAAGATGCATAAGGTGAATGCATAAAGTGTGGTACATAATGCAAAGAAATATCATTTAGCCCTAAAATGAAATCAGTTATCAAGCCATGAAAAGTCACAGAAAAACTTACATGAATATTACTAAGTAAAAGAAGCCAATCTGAAAAGTTTTCATACTATATGATTTCAACTAAATGACATTATGAAAAAGGAAAAAAATTATGGAGACAGTAAAAAATTAAGTGGCTGCCAGGGGTTGAGAAGAGAGAAAGATAAATAGACAGACCATGGAAGATTTTTAGGGCAGTGAAACTGTTCTGTGTGATGACACAATATAATGGTGGATACATGTTCTATATTTGTCAACAATATATGGAATGTATAAGAGCAAGAGTGAACTATAATGTAAATTCTGGACTCTGGATGCTAATGTACCATGGTAGGCTCACCAGCTGTAAAATACGTGCCATTCTAGCAGGGGATGTTAACAGTGGGAGAGGTGGAGTGTGTTGGTGGGGAGGTAAGCAGAGGATATGTTGGAAATCTCTGTACTTTCTACTCAATTTTACTGTAAAACCAAAACTTCTCTTTAAAATAAAGCATATTTACACACACACAAATCATATATTTAAATAAAGAAACTCACTCAAAGCTTCCAGGGAAGAGAAAACAAGAAACTGTGGACCTCGTTTAGTCTGACTGTGAGAGTCAGACTCCCCTTGAAGTATACAGTGGTCAGTGGCCAGCCTTCAGGAGGGAATGACCAGGTTAGCTCTTGGTACTACTTTCCATCTGCTCACTCATGAACAAACAGATGGATACACAAACCAAGAAGATAAGCGACATTCCTGGGTGAAATATCCCTGCAAAATACAGCAAATTCCCAGAATCATTTGGTCAAAGGAGATAGATATCAAGAATGGTAAGTCCTAGAACTTTCCCAAGGAAGGGATGAATTCTTCCCAGGGAAGGGATGAACTGAAGAATGAATTCTTCAGTTCCATTTCAACCAACAAAAAGTAAAGAGAAGAATTGTTATAACATCCAAAGTTTGGAAACTTGTGTTTTATTTACCCTGTGTAGCATCCTTAGGTTTTCAAAAGTTAGGACTGACAAGAGGGTCCTGACTATGAACTAGCTGTTCTCTGGACAAGTCAGCTGGCCATGAAGAAGTTCAAATTGTATTAATGTGGGGCTATTAACTTTTAGTTTCTATTTGGGGTTGGTAAATTGGTTCATACACCAATAAATCTAAATTGCAAACTCAGAGCAATTGCTGGGTTAGACCCTGTTTATCTAGAGGCTCTCTAATCTTCGATTCACTCATCTGCTACCCTGTCTCTCTCTCCTTTGAGTCAGAATCCACTTCAGGGCACTTTTGGACTTCCTTCGTTCCTTTGTTTCTTTCCCTTCATTCCTTCCTTCTCCTCCTTCCTCCTCCTCCTCCTTCTCCTTCTTCTTCTTCTTCTTTTCTCTCTCTCTCTCTTCTCTCTCTTTCTTGCTTTTTTTTTTTTTTTTTTTAGAACTGAGGATTGAATTGAGGGCTTCATGAGCCATACTCCTCAGTCTTTGCTTTTTTTTAAGTTTGTTTTTCAGATAGACTGCCCTGGACTGTGATATTTCTACCTCTGCCTCCTGAGTAGCTGTGCCACCATGTATGGCTAAGATCTGTTCTTTCTTAAAAGAATAACAAACTTCTGAGTCAGTTCTGCACCTTTTCCGTATCTGAGGAAAGTACTGAATTCTTTTCCAAGAAGATTCTCAGCTCAATGGATATAGAGTTGTATTGGGCTTTGCTAGTAGTTTACCAGGTTTGATCAGAAATACATGTGTTCCCGAAAAGGACACAGTGAGAACACAATCTGTTATCAGTTCTACCATGTGTATAAGAAGTAGTAGTTCGAGCTATGGGTCCTTGGTTTAATCTATCATTTAAGCAACTCAAGGATAGGAGCACATGAGCCTCTTCTGGAATACCATGGAAAGGCTTTGAATCACCAGGGGGAACACTTCTCTTTGATCTGCACTATGTGAAACACCACTAAACACTGGGTTTTTTTTTTTTGTTGTTGTTGTTTAATTAATCCCCTGCTTTTTTGCTCTTGCTAAATTTCCATCTACTATCACTGCCTCCTGCTTCTTGGCACAGAGAGGTAGGCAGGTGAGATAACACACATGAGAAAGAGAATGCAGGTAGAAGAACAAGACCGACTTCTGGGGAAATTTCCTTTTCTTGTATAAAGTTCAGATAAGTCAGGTTAAACAGGTATGTATGGATTTATCACAATGAAATCCCCTCATATTATTGATGCATGATAATTCAAAAATACAACAACAATTTTTTAAAAAATTCAGGCTGTACACACAATGGAGATGGCAGGGACCCAATTCTATGGACCTCAGATCTTTGAGAATCTCTGGAATTATAACCAGAGTTTATCAATGTGTGCCATGTACATTGTCTAATTTTTAGATTTAATAAAAAGATATTAATTCATTTTAGGTGCTAATAAATTCCTGTGAACATGTTGTTTTTCATTTATTCTTCACTATACCATAGTAAAAGCAAAAGAACCATCATATGACCATATGGAAAAAAACAAAAAAATATTTTCTTTCCTCAAATTTTATAAAAATAGAAGTAGAAAAATTCTCTTATCTTAAAAGGGCAAATGTTTTGTTGGATAAATATAAATAGAGCCACAACTTTTTCAAATATAATATATTATCCATATAATATTAACTTGTCATTGGTTAGATTGGATTCATTCATGAAAATAGGCAACTAGAAATTAGACTTTTATTTCTATGAAAGCCAGTTCATCATCATACAGGTGTGTTTTTTTAAAAATTAAAACATAAATATGTGGTTTTCTTTTTAGAAAAATGTTGCATATTCAGTGTAAAGTGATATATATATATATATATATATATATACACTTTTTGTATGCATATATATGTATACAAAAACAATCTTTGTGATTTTTCGCTCAGTGTTTGCTACTAATATCTAAATTCATATCTTTCTAGAACTTTAAAAATATACATGTTTATATAAAAAACCCAAACAAGAGCTTATTTTAGGCTCTGTTTATAACCTATTGTCTTTTCCATTCATCAACTCAGTATCAACATGTTTCCATGAGAAGACATGTTAAAATTTGGAATTCTCTGTTAAATAATTTTCAAAGGAGGCTGAGTGTGGTGGCATATGTCTGTGCTCCCAGTTACTTAGGAGGTGGAGGTAGGAGGATATTGATTTGAGGCAAGCCCAGGCAAAAGACTCTATCTGAAAAATAAACTAAAAACAAAAAGGACTGGGGTCCTGACTCAAGGGTAGAGCACTTGTGCCAGGCTCTGAGTTTAATTTCCGTTAAACACCCAGCCCCCACCCTTCCAGTTTTTTTTTTTTTTCAAAGTAAGCTGTGTTTGAGGAAAATCCAGGTTTCTAGAGAACAGAAGGGAATTCTTAGGTTTCCTTTTTAAATTCATGTTTCATGCCTGGGGGGTATGGTAAGTTAATGTGATTGTAAAGATTTTTTACCCATCTAAAAATATGATTTCTCTCCTTATAACACTTGTTCTTCTATGCTGTGTATTCATTGTCTGTGATTAAATTTCTTTAATTGGGAACTACAGAATCCACTGTAAATTAGGATTCATTTAAAATTCACTGGCCTAGAATTACAATTCTAATCTCTGGCTGCTTGTGTCCACAATGCAGATTCCTATTTCTAAGAATTAAAGGTTCATCATAATCCTATTTTAAAAGACCTTAAGGAGTGAATAAACATTAAATAGTTCTCGGCAGATCTGGGGTTAAATGAGATAGAACTGTGTAAAGGCATGATTCTCCCAATCTCTGCCTTCTCAGTAGCTGGGATTACAGGTGTGACACCTGATTTACAATTCTTCTAATAAACCCATATGCTCACCAACTAAGGACTAATGCTTCTTTGGGCTATACCCACAGGAAGCACAAACTACATCTTCATAAGATAAATTTTAGACTAAAAAAACAATGAGAAGGACTTAGGGAACTTAGGTAATAAAATAAAGTCTTGGAAAATATTATCTATAGAATGTTGGACAGGATTGTATTCTTTGCCTTTGGCAAAATGGTGGTTAGTGATTATAAGCAGGATAGGCAGGATTATAATGGCAAATGTATCTTATGTTGAACAGTGACTAGCTGTTCATCAGTGTGGACAAAACCAGAACTGAAAGACTTATAAGAAATACTAAGTTATTAACCCTAAAAAGGAATCTAAAAAGCAAAAATCGATTATCAGCAAGGCAGTGAATTTGGTGGTACATTGGGCAGGTTGGGAGTCAGAAGGTCTGAGTTCTATTTGGGCACTGCCACTGAGTCACATGCTACCATGCAGACATTTTGATGCTTCCCTGGGTGAGAGTTTACTCATCTATAAGATGAAATGATGGAACTAAAGTGATCACTAATCTTCCATCAGCCTGACAAGCTCTGACAAGTGTGATGGTCTTATATAGCACAGCAGAGATTACCAGTTGCCCTGTCCTATGACTGTCTTTCCATTTCTCCTCGGAAATACAAGAGGAATGGGAAGATACTGGGCATAAATTTTCCTAGAATAAAAGGCTGTACTTGGTTTTCTTGTGAGACAGTGTGGCCACATAACTCCCTTGTGTGCTCTCGCCTCACCATGTGATCAAAGTCCAATCCCCTCTCCAGTTCCATCCATTTACCTGCAAATGATAAGATTTCATTCTTCTTCATGGCTGAGTAGAATTCCACTGTGTATAAATACCACATTTTCTTAATCCATTCATCAATAGTGGGGCATCTTGGCTGTTTCCATAACTTGGCTATTGTGAATAGCATAGCAATAAACATGGGTGTGTAGGTGCCTCTGGAGTAACCTGTGTCACATTTTTTTGGGTATATCCCCAAGAGTGCTATTGCTGGATCATATGCAAATCTATGTTTAGATTTTTAAGAAGCCTCCAAATTGTTTTCCAGAGTGGTTGTACTAGTTTGTATTTCCACCAGCAGTGGATTAGGGTTCTTTTTTTCGCCAACACCTGTTGTTGGTGGCATATTTGATGATGGCTATTCTAACAGGGGTGAGGTGGAATCTTAGTGTGGTTTTAATTTGCATTTCCTTTATGGCTACAGATGGAGAGCATTTTTTCATGTGATTTTTGGCTATTTGAATTTCTTCTTTTGAGAAAGTTCTGTTTAGTTCAGTTGCCCATTTCTTAATTGGTT
Organism: Castor canadensis; assembly: GCF_047511655.1. Taxonomy (NCBI): domain Eukaryota; kingdom Metazoa; phylum Chordata; class Mammalia; order Rodentia; family Castoridae; genus Castor; species Castor canadensis. Next base: position 76,408,497 of record NC_133399.1, on the reverse strand, counting down.
CATGATTTTGGGAGAGTTTAGTTTCTTAAGTTCCCTGTATATTCTGGTTATTAGTCCTTTGTCTGAGGTACAGCTGGCAAATATTTTCTCCCACTCTGTGGGTGCTCTCTTCAGTTTAGAGACCATTTCTTTACCAACAGGTAGTTTTCAGTTGGGCTATCAACTCCCATGGAAGGGAGCTGGCGGTACTACGTTCTGTGCCTATAATCAAATTGGCACTGTGGGTGGCTTTGGTCAAAGGTAGATGGCTGCAGTGTATACTGTGATTGGTGGTACATTGAGCATTTATGTTGGCTTCAACAGATTGCTCTGGAATTCCAGTGTTTTTCCTCTAATTTTTGTTTCTGTTCATGCCTTGCCATTATTTTTCCCATTGTGCTGTAGTCAAGGCTGTCACAGCCTCAGGAAGGCAGAAGGAGGGCTGTTGAAGGCCTAATGAAAACACAGGACAGAATTGTCCTGTGAGAGAGGCAGACCAGGACAGAGGTTATTCTGCTTGGTGGCACATGAGAATGTTTTCTTGTTTTTCAATTAATCATTCTCTCGGCAGATTTCCACTCTTTTGACAAATTTGTTTCATAGAAATCAAATAATGCAACAGTGTAGAATGAAAACAAGGATTTTATTATATAAATATCACTTACTGAATTCTGACATTAGCAATTTATTTTGAATTTGGTTAGAAAGTTGTCCTCAACTGTTATGAATTCACAACATTTAAAGCCTCTTGCAAAATCCTGAACTAGTAGATAAATTTCCCTACTTCCCCTACTCTCTTCTCCTCCATGTCAAGTATTGTCTTGGTTTACAATATTCATATACAATATTTCCACTTAAAATTCCCAAACTTGCTGTTGCTCATGGAAAAAGTGCGACTCTAAACTCCTATTTCCAGGCTATTAGTGATAAGGGAAAGAAGAAAGGGGTTGACTCTTCCTAACTTTTTAGACACAGCTCTCTTCCCTCAACTTGGTGCCTTGGGCAAGGGATATTTTTCCTAAGTTGGGAGGGAGCTGCACAAATTTCAGCAATCCACAGTAGAACACCTGAAATAATTTTCCCAGGCCACAGAAAACATGTAGTTAGACATTATACTGTTTTTCAAAGAGGCGAGTACTTTTTATTTGTTAACTGCTATTTCAAATACTCCAAATAAAAATTAAGCTATTGATATATGCAAAAAAGTCTAGCAAGAAACGACTTTGTTTTCAAAAAGGAAGTTGTTTTTAGGTGTGTTTGCGTGAATATGTGTGTGTGTGTGTGTGTGTGTGTGTGTGTGTGTTGTGTGTGTGTGTGTGTGTGTGTAGGGGGAGGTGAGCCTTTCAGCGGTGGTTTTGAAATCACAGTCGGTGTTCTTTGATGACAAGATATGTGTGAATCAGAATGGCTGAGAAAAAGACATAAAGTGGTTTAGTTGTGCTGATGTTCTTTTTCACATCTGCATTCTTTGAAGGAAAATGTCAAGTCCTGTTTAGGTTTTGTCGAAAATCACTTCAGAAGACCTGCCTTACTTGAACATTTCTGTTCTCTCTGCTTCTTCTATTACCAGTACCCTAGAATTACCTGTGTGCCCCTGCAATGACGACAGCATAAACAGCAGTAGAGTTAGCTTAAATTAACAAGGCAGTCAAGGCTGCTAGACTACTATAGGTCTCTCTGAGTTCAGACTAGGCTTCCTGCATTCATTTCATCACCTGCCATTACTTTCAAGTGTGTTATTGGCATGCCTCTCTGATTACTTCTTCCTTTGAGCTCCCAAAGCAATTTGTCCATAACTCTGTTGTAGAATTCACCAAATTGCCTTATAACTAGCTGTTTATATGTTCTCAATGCGTATAATTTTGATGGCATGCAACATTATTTCAGTAAATTTTTTGTCCTTAGTGACTAGAATAGTGCTGAGTACATAGTAGGTATTCAATAAGCTACTGACTGAGTGAAAGCTCTCCAGGCTATGGCAATAATTAGTAGACAAAGATTTAAGGTATATTCAGATTTAACATCATATCTTCCAGAAAAATAGTGACAGCATTCCAACAATAATAGAGTAATCAACATTGTTTCTTTCCTTTTTTTCAGTACTGGAGTGGAACAGAGGGTCTTGTGCTTGCTAGGCTAGTGCTGTACCACTTGAACCATGCCCCAGGCCTACCGATGTTCTTTAATAAAGGGCATTTTAGTCTATTAATGTGATGTATAAGCGTGTGTTAAACCCAGAGTTCAGCTTCTTTTGGATATAAAAGAGCTATTCCAGTAGAGTATGTCTGGATGCAGGGCCCTGGATCACTCTAGTTTGATGTCAAATAGTTTTTCTTCCATTTTGTCCCTTCTCAAATGTTCTTTGGAACCCATGTCATAAGGTCAAAGAGAGGGCGGGGTGCAATGCTTCACTTCCACAGAGGTTCTCTGAGCATGGATCACTAATCCATACTGTTACGTCCTTGTTAGTAACTTCCTTTATCTCTGTTTCCATTTCTGGATTGTTAAGCAATGCAGCACTTCATGGGTGTGGGACTGCCCCGTGGAGATAGTGACAAAAAGTATGTCAGGGTTACTGCTTGGTACTGTTGGCAAGATGATCACCCAGAAAGTCTCTGGTACTGAATAAGCATAGTCTCTGCTTGGCTGAGTCAGGCTGAGCTGAACAAATGCACAGAAGGCATAGGTGTTGTGGAATCTGGGGATGGGGCACAGCTCTGCTTCAGACAGAGGTATTTTGACTCTGACCCTTTCCCGTTTGTTTTCTCCTTCCTGTCCACCAAGAAGTAAACAGCCTCCATATGTTCCTATGGCTATGATGTTCTACCTTATCACATGCCCAGAAATATGGAGCCAAGTGTCCAAGGACTGAACCCTTTGAAACATGAGACAAAATAAATAATTCCTCCCATTTAGTTGTTTTTCCCAGGTATTTTGTCACAGCAATGAAAAAATTTAGTGTGCACCTGAAAGAAGTAGAAACTCTAGCCTTCTCAAATACCTAGACTTAAAGATGGATTGAGGAAGAACAGAGGGAGAAAGGGAATGAAGTTGATATTCTCTGCAGGCACATGTTCAGTCTGGGGCACTGAATCTTCCATTCTTGAATGGTCGGACTCTATACAGCTATAGTTTAAAAATCAACCTCTTACAGACTAAAATCATTTAGTCATGACCACTGGAAAGTTCCTGAACTGATGTCTCTAAAGTATCCACAGAAAACTGTATCTTCAGAAATTCTAGTAGGAAAAAAATCAGAATTTTCAACATCGGGGGAACTTGGGGTTTAAGTTCTTACTTTTAAAATTATAAGATCAAATTGTGTTCCAGAGGCTCACACCTGTAACTATAGCTACGGGGAAGCTGAGATAGGGAGGATTGTGGTTCAAGACCAGTTCTGAGAAAAAGATCATGAGACCCCATCTCAAACAATAGCTGGCTGAAGTGGCATGTGTCTGTAGTCCCAAGCTACATAGGAGGCTGAAATTGGAAAGACTGTGGTTCCTGGCCAGCTCAGTCAAAAAATTTGTGTGGTGGTGTGTACCTGTCATTCCAGAGATGACAGAAATATTAAAAGAGGAGGATTGGGGTCCAGATTGGGCTGGGCAAAAGCAAGATCCTATATCCAAAGTAACTGGAACAGAACAGGGCTGGATACCTGACTCAAGCAGTAGGGTGCCTGCCTAGTAAATGCAAGGCCTTAAGTTCAAGCACCAAGCAGTATTGCCTCCATACCAAAAGCATAAGATCAATGATACTAAGACACTTATTTAGTCACTGTAAGAATCTTTGTCTGATTTTCAATATTGTCAGTCACCTCAAATAACTTTTGTAGTTTAAGACATAGTTTTGGTCACAATGCCTGACATAAAAAAGCACATAGGATTTTTAAATTAAGAGATTCTTAACCCTGGTTTAAATATACAATCAGCCCTTCCTATCTGCAGATATATTCAACCAAGCACTGATCCAAAATACTTTTAAAAATTGTGTCTGTACTGAACATGTAAAGACATTTTTATCATTATTCCTTAAACATACAGTATATCAACTATTTATATAGGATTTACCTTGTATTAGAGATCATAAGTAATCTAGAGATGATTTAAAGTGTATGAGAAGATGTGCATATGTTTATATGCAAATGTTTTAGCATTTTAATATGAAAGACTTGAGTATCTCTGGGTTTTGATACTGAGGGATGAATGTACTACCTACCCTTTGTCTAATGATTTTGAGGTTCAGGATTAATAATTCTCATCGCAAGTTAAGCAGATTTAAGCAGTTTTCATTATAGAAAACCTTTCATCCAGCTAAGTCCAAATCTTCTGTAGTAGTTTCTGCCCCTTCCCCTTGATGGCTCTCCATTGTTTTCATGAACATTTTTCTAGCTCACTACACATTTTCTTTAACCTAGAGTTATGAAGGATTCAAATCCTCAGAGGATCAACCAAATTCTTGACAGAATGTTTTCATTTCAGTTTAATGGGTTATGCCAAATTTAGAAAAAAAATTTTTGATGAAACTTATGAAGACTGTTTAGTTCATTCAAGCTGCAATAACAAAATACAAGATGGGGTAAGTTACAAATAATAGTAACCTATTGTTTACAGTTTTAGAGACTGAAAAATCCAAGATCAAGGGGCCAGCAGATTCAGTGTCTGATATGGTTTGCTTTCTGCTTTCAAGAGGTACCTCACATTGGCAGATGCTGTGTCCTCACACAGTACAAGGTAAAAGCACCCAACTCACTCCCTTGAGCCTTTTATATGTGCCCTCATCCTATCCGTGAAGGTGGTGCCCTTATGGCTTAGTCACTTTCCAAAGACACCACCTCTTAATTCAATCACCTTGAATTCTAACTCCCAACATAACAGTTTGGGCAGGACACATATATTTAAACTGTGGCAAAGACCAACAATTATCTCTGGCTCTCCCTGCTCTGAATTCATGTTGATGTAAGGTAATCAAAGATGTCCTCACCACTCTATATCCACATTTTTTCTCAGAAATCCATGGCTTCCTTTGTGGCATCTTGAGACTGTCTCATGCATATCATTTTTGTGTCTATGCAAGAGTGGGCCAAGCCAGGGCCAATCGTTTCATGACAACTTCTTTCTAGTGCTCCAACAGCTAACAAAGCCCCTGAGATTTCAAGTGAGCCCATGGAAGCCCTTTTTCTCTTTGTTCTTGGGTGTGAGTTGCTTGTGGTCATAATTATCTCTTTTTTTCCTTAATGAAAGGTTCCCTTGCCTTGCTTCCTGCCTCAGCGTGTTAGGAAGCAGAAGCTGTTGGGATCCTCTTAGAGACCTGCATAGGACAACCTCTGCTTCCCTGTGCACATTGGCACTAGGAAGAGCAGATTTCCCCTATTCCTGGCATGCTCCTTTGCTTCTTTAAAGGTACCATACATGACAAAGAGGGAAGTAAAATAAGTCACATATGTATATATACTAATATCTTTCAGGTAAGGAGGCAAATATGGAAAAGATAAGGTTTAAATATATACCTCAGATTAAACTCGATTTTGTATGCTTCGTACATTTATGTGTATATCAATTCCTCTATACTTTGGCAAAGGCAAGGGAAAAGGCAGGGAAGATGGGGCAGGCAGGAACAGAGTGAGCCATTCTTGCACATTTGCCTTCTGCTGGAGCTCAGAAGCCCAGCTGGACTGAATTGGGCAGCAAGATAGCTCCTTTCCTCCAACAGTCAGGCTTCCTTTCACTGTTCTCTGTTTTGACTCTTGTTAGTAATTTTTTTTTTCACAGTCAGTAGGCATTTAGAAAACTGGCTTAGTCTCCATTCTACCCTTCCAATCTCATTTAATTTTTTTTTTTTAAATCACAAACTGAAGTAAGGAAAATACTAATTTTTGGAGAATTCATTCTCTTTACAAGGTCAGTGCCCATTTCCCACTGAGAGGAAGACAATTTGAGCCAATGACCATATTTAATTAGAAAGAGAAAGTGAGGTTTAGCTCCTCATAACAATGGGCAAATTGAGTAATTAAAATTATTATAGAAAACCATTGATTTCTTTAAATTAAAATATGCCCAGAAGCTTATTTATGTTTTATATAAAGTCAAATAACTTTTTATTATTCAGTCTTTGTCAAGTTAAACCACTTGTGAGCTGACTTTTCCATTTATGCTGCAGGATGTTCTATATCCAGAATAATAATTGAGAATACTCCATAAATACTTTAAATTTATGAGATATTTCTCATTAACTAAACTACAATTCTTTTGTATAATAGCTGGGGAAAAGAATAGTAGAATTCTAGTGAAAGCAGTTCTTGATTTTAACTTCTTTATGTTCAGCGTTATTATTGTTGAAATTCCCCAAATTAAAATGCAGAAGCTCGTCTTCTTGACTGGGCTTGCTTACTTAACCTAAATAAAATATAAGGCTCTGTTTCATTAATCAGAAACACACTAGACACAGTGTATGAATTTTATCTTCCACTTTGTCCTTTGTATTTCAGAATGATCATCATAATAAAAATTTCTTAGGTTTGTCAGGCCAGACTATCCTGTTCTCTTTGTTTCTATCATGTTCCTATGTAAAATGGATTTCTCAGACAGTCTACATGCCTTAAGGGGCAAAAATTCCTACAATCCTCTTCTGTGAAAATCTTTAAAAATAGAATAAACTTTCATTTGTCTAGGTGTGGTTTAAGTACAGCTCATTTTTGGCAGAGAGATGGTTTAACTGACCTATTGATGTTGCTTTTTAGCTGCAGGATCACTTAAATGGAGAAATTTCCCTTAATCCTTGCCAGATTTAATTTATCACAACAATACATGTTTTTATAGATGTAGTAAAACAAAAATCAAGTGCAATTTTCTTTTCCATTGTAAAGTAATAAAACAGTATACTTCTCACATTCTAGAAAATGAAATTGAATCAGAACATATATGATGTTTTCCCCACTGTTGTTCTACCTGTGAACCAGAAGCTGAGTGTGTGAGAAGATGGGGAAGACTGGTTGCACCATGGTGTGCCAGTGGCAGAATCAGGAAGGGGTAGGTGGGAGAATGGCTTCACAGGTACAGTTTGCAACCTGCTTTCACACTGCCTTTCGTGTATTCATCATTCTGTCCTCTTCCCACACATGCCACGAACAAATGTAAGTTCCCCACTCTCCAATACCCCTGCTTAGACTGATGATATTATGAAAGTTTTCACTTTCCACAGAAATGCCAAGAAAAGAAAAGGGTTATTATTTTAATACACTAATTATCGAGACACACATATGGGAACATACACTCATACTTGCAGAGAGATATGAAATGGGTCAGTTTTTATATGCAGTTATAGTCAGATTCATACTCATTGTTACAGATTTACAAAACCTTCCTTTTTCTTCTTTCAAGGGAACTAGAAAGTTTGTGTTTCAATAGTTACTGGTTTCAGAGGTGTTATTTACCTGAAAATACATCCATTGTAAGCATTCAAATCAATGTTTCTAAAATAAATTTGAGTTGTGTAACCATCAGTACAATCTACTTTTAGAGTGTTTTTATCATCTAATTAGCCGCCTGTGCCTATGTACTCCCAGTCTCTTTCCCTAACCCTAGTCCTAAGCAAGCACTAACTTATTTTTGCTTTTTCTTGAAATTTCAAATAAAATAATTCATAAAATGTGATCTTTTAAAATACATCTTTTGCTTAACATGATTTTTGAGGTTCATCTCTGTTATAACATGTATATAGTATTTTGTATTGCTCAGATTGTTATGTATAAATTTTCTTCATTTAAACATATTTTCTGGTTGATAGACATTTGACTTAGTTCCAATTTTGGCATTATGACTATGCTCCTATAAACGTTCATATCCACACCTCTGGTGAACATGGGTTCTCATTTTTCTTGGGTAGATACTTAAGAATGTATTTTCTGCTAAATTTGGTAGTTAGTATCTTTTAAAAAACAGGAATTATTTCCAAAATGACTGTATCCTTTTATACTTCCTCAGAGGGCTCTGATTTATCTATATCTTTGCCAACACTTATTACTGCCTAGAGTTTGATTGTTGGTGTCATGAGGGAATAAAGTGGTATCTCATTGTGGATTTGATTTACAATTACCTAATGATTTTGGATGTTGATCATCTTTTCAGTGTGATTATTGGTCATTTGTATCATCTTTAGAGAAAGGTCTATACAAATCCTTTATTTTGTTGTTGTTTTTCTATTGAATTGTAGAAGTTCTTAATATATTCTTGATTCAAATCCTTTATGAGATACATATTTGAAAATATTTTCCATCAGCATGTGGTTTGTCTTTTAATGTTAATAGTATCTCTTGCAAAGCCAAAATTTTAAAACTTTGATAGAAGGCAATTTATCAATTGTTTTTTATAGATCATTATTTCAGAGTCACATTTAAGAACTCTTTGCCTAAACCAATGTCATGGATATGTCTCTCATGTTTCCACAAGAATTTTATTTATTTTTGGTGTGAGATGCTGTGAGAAAGGATCTTATGTTATTATTATTATAATTAATTATTCTTTTGCATATCTCTATGCAAGTGTTCCAGCATCACTTATTGAAAAAAATAATCCTTTCCCCACCGAATATCTCTGACTTTGCCAAAAATCAACTGGTCATAAATATAAAAGCTTATTTCTGTTGTATAGTGAGTACTCCTACTTTGTAGTTTTTTCATAAATGGAGCAAAACCATTATCCTAATACATTCCTTCTACTATACAAAAAAGGGGGCCATCTTTCACTTATATATTTCTGTAAATGCCTTTGGTTCTTTTTGTTGTTTCTTGTATAAATTAGCTTTTACAGACAAATCACCTCAAAACTAGTAACTTAACAGAGCAACCATTTATTTAGCTGACAATTCTATGGGTCAGCAATTTGGTATTGCCTAGCTAAGCAGTTCTCCTCCTGACCTCAGTCATGTGTCTATGGTCAGCTGCCAGTCACCTTGGCAGTTCAGCTTCTGGGGGTTGAATGGATGTCAGCTGGAGCAATGGGGGAAAATGGGCCACATGTTTGTCATCCATCAGGCTAGCCAGAGCTTGTTCCCATAGTAACAGGCTGCCAGGAACACTAAGACATTTCAAGTCTTGCTGTGTCTCTTTTACTAACATCCTTTTGTTGAAAGCAAATGACAAGGCCAAAACCAGAGTTAACTTGGGAGGATTCAAAGTGAGGTATGAACTAATTGGAGGTATTGCTGGGATCAATCCACCACAGTTTTAATAACCTTCAGGAGCTGCTCTGATTGTCAACTGAGCCTAATTTGTAAGTATGAGCCAAACTAAATATTAACAAACCAGCTATAGTTTTTGGTGTCTGGCATTTAGTCTGACACAGGTTGCCAATCCGTAGATATCCACATCTCACCCAACTGGTAACCCTAGTAATTAAGAATGTAGGGAAATAAAGTGGTGCTTTATCATTTTCCTTGGAATCACAAAATCTTGAGGAAATAAAACCAAGAGAAACAAAAATATGCTCTAAATAAAAACAAGTAGGAGTCCCCAACTCTATCCCTTCCTAATTTAACATGGTTTAACCTTTAAAATGGGATAATCTTAGGGATTTTAGCAATTTATCTAGACCAAATATGAAAATTGTACCTGACAGCTACACTGAAGGGCTAGTGCTTTTACATGAAAAAGTGTAGTTAGCAGGGTATCTTGATTTTAGGATCCACTTGACGTTAGGATCCACTGCTCAGGCACAAATAATCAAAGAATATATGTTTTTTGAAAGAAAAATAATATAAGCAGCTATAACATTTTTTAGCTAGAGAAAAAGCTTGATTCTAAATCCAAAAAATTCCTTACTTCATTATTGCCTTTTTCTCTACATGATGTGGGTTTGTTCCTGCTATTATGAAAAGACTTAGAATATGTTAACAAATGGGTGGTCTTGAAAGTATTTGAGAAGAATAAGACTGACTAGTCTGTGCTCAGCCCTGTGAGCAGAGTTCACCTGTTTTTAAGATGTAGAACTTCGGTGAGTAGATTTAAGACATTTAACCACTATTTATAGTTTAAATATACTGTTTGACTAACTAGGAAAACTAACCACCATTTATATAACTACTGAAAAGAAATCTGAGCAAATGGTTTTACAAATATAATCCATTTGTATTTGGAGTTCCATCTGAGTTATGTTTATTTTGGAATTCATAGATAATTTCTGAACTTATATGAAAACTATGACAGACTTTTTTAAGCTAAACTATCCAATAAATTCAATTTCATGCAGACAATGCAACAAGGTTCCTTTATTTTTCTCCTTAATAAAATGACAAGTTTGTTAGTTGAAATGATTATTATTTTGGTGCATTATGTTGGAATTACATACATGGAATTGGAACTGACAAAAATCACTTCAGGTGCTAAATGAGAAACTAGTCACTTAGTGGTGATTGTCAGGGCTGCCTTTATTAAAGGGAGTTTCTGAGGAAATGAAGAGTTTTCTTTGGTTTCACAGAGGCATAACTGCTGCCTTCTAGAATGGTGATTTAAGTGAATCACCTGCAGGCGTTAGGTTTTGTATAAATTTGTGCATGAAGAAAGAAAGATGATGCTTGACAAGGATAAGTTGCTCAGTTAATTAAATTAGTGCTGAAAAATTTACTAGCTTTAATTAGTGTAAAATAAGCCACAGAAATGAAGATAGTAATTAACACATGATAATCTGATTAGAATTACAATAAGCATCGTCAGGGGCAACTTGAAAACAGAGACTCACCTGCTGAAGACTAGAAAAATGCAGGGCCCCGTTGTGTAAAGGGGATCTCTGCAATTGGTACATACACCTGGAGCTGCTGTTGGATTGTCAGCAAGGAAAAGTAAGCTTGATAAAAAGCATAAAAGTATGGTCATTGATGAATTGATAAGATCCTTCTTTCTAAGAGGAAGGTGTTAAAATACATGACTATCTACAGTGAAGGACCTAAATCTAACTTCAATGCAAGGCTTAGCAGAGCAAGGCCAGTAGGATCTCAGTCTCTCAATTTCAAACTTATGGACAGTCTGCAGAGTAGAAAGATTGTAAGATGTCTGCACTTTCTTTCCTTGACCCACACAATGAAAATGGTGTCCATTTGAGACTTTTAGGTAAAGGATAGCCTAGCATCTTGGGTATTGAAAGAAATGCTGTTTTATTAAATTCAACGCAGTACAAGTCACATCATTAAATTCAAGTGCAAATCCCCTCCAGTGTTCAGTTGCTTGGCCTTACCTAGCATACCTAGAATTACCTTTAGTTTATGATGTAGATAGATGAAAACTGTCCATTGTTTTTCCATTACTGTTCAGCCCTCCTTATTTCCTGGTTTGTAACATTTCCTATCACCTCAAAGGCCGAATGTTAAAGCAGGTAATCTGTCTCTGTTATTCTCTATGTGTTCTATATATACATTATGAGGCTTTAATAATATTTAGACAGTCATTAAAAAGAAACTTCACTATTAAAACAAATCAGAACCAAAGTTTTTAAGAGACAATTATAAATCAAATAAAAACAATATAGCTTATATTAACTCAGTCTTCTAATGTTTGGTATTGGCTATTTTAAATTTTTATTCCTTCAATATGGGGTTATTGTAAAAATGGATTTTCCTTCAGTTTTGCAAATGCCAAGACATAAGAAGAAACTCACTTTAAGTGGCCAGTATTATAACGGAAAGTTATGGCTGTTTCAAATCAAATCATTTTAAAAAATAGACATTTTATTGGCAATTTGAAGGCATAGATTTCAGTCACAACTGTGTCACCCTGCCTATTGAAATGATTTAGTTCAAAATAAAGCATTATTCACTATAGATTTTTCATTAAAAATACAAAGAGAAAAGAATTTTTCCTGGTGCTTCAGGCTAGAATACAAAAAGGCAGAGTGAACAATTGCTGAAATATACTTGGATTAAATTTATTCATTCAATTTCTTATATGTATCTAATTCATTAATTATAAACCACAATATATAATTTATGGCTCTCACAAATATTATGTGAAGTTCAAATTCATTTGAATTGCTATGTGGATAAGAGAAATATATATATTTTCAGTAAATGAATGCTTGTTGAGAATGCCAGAAGATCCATTGTTCTATCCTAATGACTAGGAATAAAATGGAACTTGGCTCCTTGAATTATAAGTCACAAAGAAATCCTGCTTTCTTTTTCCTGTCACAGGGAAAACTACAACTTAACAATTTATGGGTAAAATGGATATTTTTATACATTTTTAAGCTGGTAAAATGATGGTGTGTATTCATTTATGTAATTAGTTAATATTGTTACATGAATATCAGAGAATTTATATTTATGGCAATGGAAAACACTCAGGGAGCTAATCCTTAAAATCCATTTTATTTTCTTTATGGGTATTTTTAAGAGATATGGAAAATTTTAGTGCTTGAATAAAATTTTTTTATGAATATTTGAATAAATTTTTTTCTTAATGGTCATCCTTGTTCATTAAGCCTACATAAAAAGAACTAAAGCAGCCATTAAATAGAAGTTCAATGGCTCTCTGTTTAAAGTACTCACTACTGTTCAAAGCAATAGTGTGTCTATTGTCTTGGAAAATGCTAATTGTTAAATTGATTATGATTTTCATGTTCCGCCGGTCTAGTTGAACACTGAACAATGTATCACGTGATGATGAAAATAGCTTGCCATTTGATTTGCCACGATGGCTGATCCACATGGATCTCAATTATGAAAAGTTGTCTCAGTGCCGTGCTTGGTTTTCTAGATGTGAATAGCTCAGACCAAAGAAGGTCAGTGCAAGATTTCAATTTAGCTTAGTCTTTGCATTATTGAAGTTGCTCAAATTAATAGATACTGAGCAAGGCATTTGCATTTTTCATGCTAATGAGAGATTCTGAGCTTCTGAGGGTGACTGAGAAAGCAAGTGTTCTATCAGAGGGCCTTAAAGCCTTGGGAGGTAATGCCTGATTCTGGTCCTGCTCAGGTACTCCTTTGTAGTTCAACTTCTTTGTAGTTTATCTAAGAAGTAAAGATTTGGACAAAACAAAAAAGTGTGTAAGTCCCTTCCAGAAATCTGAATATGAAATACCACTATGTACATTTTGTAGTTGGTATGCATTAATGCAAAAAACTCACTGATAAACTCCAATGAGTTGTTCATTAAATAGTTACCTGGGCACTTTCACATGCCAAGACTGTGATTATACCAAAAAGACAGAGATTAATTAACTAATTCATTAATTAAGACAGCACATGTCATCAGGAGTTTATAATCTAGCTTAATACTAGGAGACTGACTAAGAATAATCTTACCAAGGCAGTTACTGTGAGCATAATAGCACAACTAAATGTAACGTGGAGCCCTAGATTTTATGCTGCGTCAGGGAAGGCATCACATTATTGGGAAAGTTGTGTTCAGTTCAGTTTACTGAATGGGGTCACTGTGTTCTGGTTATTTAGGAGATATGCAAAAGTTTAGGAGCTTTTGTTAAGTTGCTAATTCTGAAAAGCGTGTGTGTGTGTGTGTGTGTGTGTGTGTGTGTGTGAGAGAGAGAGAGAGAGAGAGAGAGAGAGAGAGAGAATGTTTACGGTTGATGAAAGTAGTGTATGGGTATTGTTTTATGATTTTTATAATTTTTCTGAAGGCTTGAACTTTTCCAAACATTAAAATAGAAAAACAGCAAAATAGCTAGTGGGATGGTAGTGTGTGTTACAGTGTTACAAAGATACAAGATAATTATATTTGAGGCAATTATAATAGAAAATCCAATTAAACGGAATGTTAAGCCATGTAATTTTATAAGTTTGAGGCCCAAAGAGAAGGACTGGTGGGGCCAAGAATTCTGGAAAGTGGCACTAGTCACACACCTCCACAGGACCAGATAGGAGGTGACACAGACCAGGTCCACTTCATCAACCTCTCAGTCCAAGAGGGAGACTTATTTTGAAGCATAGAATGGTCATATAAAATGCTTCAGTCACATAGCAAGTAGCAGACCCAAGAAGTCAAAAATCACACTCTCTGTTTAGCTGTTCTTATTTTCTCTGATAATCTTGTTTTTTTTGAGTTAGATTATAATGTTTTCTGTTTATCTTTTCGAGTTTCATTTTGAATGAAGTGTCCAAAAGAACCCAAATATGTTTGGATGATTATTAGTAAAGAGCCAAGTTGAAACTTTGCTTATCTGATTACTTCTGTAGCCCTAATTATACTGATTGGTCCTTTATCATGATTTCAAATGACTGTAAATTCTGTGTTCTGCGCATTGATTTTGAAGACTTTCAGAGCAATCATATCTACTATTCTGCAATTTGGATCATTATAACTATTATGTATTTTAAAAATATGAAGCATATATGTATATATTAAAGGAAATATAAAACATGTAGTTAGTTCATAGTTAGTAGGTAGGACTGAGTCTTAAAAATGAAAAAGGTGTAGCCTGGTGCTAGCGGCTCATGTTTGTAATCCTAGCTATTCATGAGGATCACAGTTTGAAGCAGCCCAGGCAAATAGTTCATGAGACCTTATTTCGAAAATATCCACTGCAGAAAAGGGCTGGTGGAGTAGGCTCAAGTGGTATTGGGCCTGCCTAGCAGCATGAAGCCCTGAGTTTAAACCCCAATACTGCCAACAAAAAAATAACAGATAAACGAGTTGTGGTGTACACGCCTATAATACTAGTACTTGGGAGGCAGGGAATCAAAAGTTCTAGGTTAACCTGGCCTACATAGAAAGACCTGTCTTAAAAAGAAGAAGGAGGAGGAGGACAAGGAGAAGAGGAAGGAAGAAAGAAAAGGGTGACATTTAGGAAGTCTAAACATCATCAGATCATCCACGCATTCTTGTCATGGAAATAATGCCACAGAATGCTAATAGGTCCCCTGAGGCACAAGTCCGTTCATTTTTGAGTTTAGGGGAATATAAGTATTTTTAGAAGATATTAAAAAATAAAATCATGAATATTTTTTAAGGTTCACAAGAAAGACAAGGGACAGTCAGCTAGACAAAGATATTTTTTGTAGAAAATTGTGAACACTAAAGTTCCTATTCTCTTTAAAAAGAGTTTTATTATTAGAAAAAGAGGAGATAATGGAGGAGGAGATTGAAAGTCATAGTAATCTTCTAGATTCTGCTATTTGGGGCAAACCAACCTTACATTTTACTCCTCTGCTGTTTTTTTTTCACTGTGAAGAGTCAACCTTCAGAGGGGAACCTGCTAATCTAGCCTTCTGGGACATTGTCTTCTGTTGAAATGATAGCAACGGATCTGTGAACTCTCTTTTGCTCTCTACACGCCTTAATTCCAACCAAGTGAGGTTCAGAAAGTGCACCTCACAAACAGCTTCAACTCTGAGTTTGGAATAATGCTACTTATAGTTTTTTTTTAAATTTTTTATTATGTTTATCATGAAGCTTAATATGGAAAGTATTTTGCATTTCAAGTGGAGGAATTATAATGTACCAAATTCCTAGAATATTTAAATGGCAGTCCGAAGAATTTTTTGTCAAGAGCAGTATTAATTTATATGTGCCATGAGACGAATATATGTGCATCTTCCCAAGTACCTTGAACTAATTAATAAAGAGTTATGTGATTAATCATTTATACTTCATATTCTTTTTAATAGCTGTGACATATATACATGACAGCACATACATTAACTCTTTGTTATATTTAATCAGTCATGTGTTTACTTTCTAATTATTTTATATAGAGAGAAGTATTGTGTATCTGTCCACAGTTGTGTGGCATTCTAGGGCTTCACAGAGAGGAAAGGAAAGGTATAGACAAACCCAGTCAATGGGACTCACCTTTGGAGAGCTGGTCTCCATATGGGGAAGGCTGGTGTTTTATTAAGCAGAGCTAGGGCGTAGTGAGGAGATCCCCGGGGATAGCGATTCATTCTAGGGTTTCTATCACAGAGGTTTAATCTGTTGCATGGGGCATCAGAGCAGAAAGTCACTAGAGATGTGGTTAGAGACTGGTACCACCTCAATTTCAGGGACACAAGGGAGTTTTGTCTTTAAATAAGGCCCGAGCAGCCATTTTGAAGAAAGTTGCTAAATGCTTAGTGATTCCAGGGTCCAACCTAATGGGCTGAATTTTAGGGCTGGACTCCAGCCCAGTGGCAAGAATACAAAGAGAAGGCCAGTCCTGGGGGCAAATAGAGGGTGAGCAGTCTTAACCTAAGCCTAAAGAGACACGGACTGTAGATAGCGGGTTTTAGGAAGAAAAATAAATTCTACTCTCCTCTGCTGGTATCCTAGTTCTAGTGCATTTGTAGTGAGGGTTAATTCAGGTGCTTGGCTGAGATAAATTATCAGATGAAGGATGATTGGGACTGGGCAGAGCATCAGGAGCCAGGACCTGAGAGATTATATGACTTTTAAGGATCAATGTGTCTGTACATTTCAATCTTACTTTCCAGCACTTAACATAGCACTCGTGAATTGAACAATATGGTTCTCTGTATACCTAAGGAAATAGGGCAAATCCATGGCTTGAATACCCATTTTTCCTGACTAGGCTGACTTCTAGTTTTAAAAGCGGCCTTTAAAAATGTTTCCTTTGAGTATTTCATCGACTACACTCAAATGACAACATTCATCTTTAAAACTGATGCAAACCCCATACGCATTTCTGTATATCTGAGGATTGCTTATCAAGAATACAATTGTGGTAAGATTTGCAACACTGAAAAATTAGTATTTCTGGCTCTATTTTCCTGCCAGGTTTTGAGTAATGACACTGCTTCATTATGAACGTGAGATATGTTTTATGTTCACAAATGATGCAACTGAACGCTTCTGTAAGAAGTGCCCCTTGAGCACTAATAGGCAGATTTGTCCTGTCGGTCATAGCCACTGGGTCCATGAGCCTCGTGAATGCTGCAGGTGCTCACTGCTAGTGGAGAACCTGGTCATTAGGGAAGAGTAAGCTTCCTTCTACTTGCCCACATTCAACAATTCACGATTCAGCTTAACCAAGCACATATATCTTCCTTTGAATTTTTTTTCTTGCATAGGTCCTCTGTGAACCAGAGTTTCCTTTATAAAATTTGTACCTTCTATAAACTCTTTAGTAATGACTAAGTTTAACACTCATTAAATATTTGAAAACCAGAATTCTGTAAGCTGAAATAACTTTGCCTGAGGCCAAACAGTTGCCATTTTTTTTTCATACTAGTTTTATATATATACCTCTGATTTGCAAACCATTGAAAAAGTACTTCACTTTTTTTTAAACCACTGTCTCTGATAGATTTGTTTGTTCCCAAAAAGTGTTTTCTTTTTTTGACTGTTTACTGTTATCTAATTTAAATCCACTGTCAATCTATATGTAATGATCTAGAAAGAAAGTTAGATACTCAAATGATAAATCTAAAATGTATTAGTCAAATACCTGAATGTCTTCTCATCTGTATCTAATCCATATTTGTAGCATTCTGTGGAGAAATTTCCCAGGTAAGGCCTAAAGTGATGGACTATCCCCTGAAGTCATCTCCAAGGCACACACCTCCTAAGATTTTCTTGGTCATTCTGTATGAGAATTTGAAAGTCTAATGTTAGAGTTACGGCATGGCTCAAGTGGTAGATTGCCTACCTAACAAGCACAAGGTCCTGAGTTCAAACACCACTACTATCAAAGAAAAAGAAAAAGAAAGTCTAATGCTGAAGCTCTAAAAATATTGATTTAATTAATGTTTTTATTAAAGTCATTAAGACTGATCTCTTATTACCTCATCTCTGATAATGTAACCACATTTACACTTATATGAGCATAGGGTTCTCAATGGTATCTTCAAATCTGTATCATCAGTTACTTAACACACACATTAAACCTATTATTAGTTTAACACCAGCAAACAGAAAATGAATAGCTACCAAGCATTATGAATTAATATGTACAAAAAGCCACAAAGTTATCAATTTATATATCTCTGTTTATCTGTCATCTTCCTTTGTAGATCGTACTCTATTAGCATAATAAAATATTCTGAAAACTCAGGTTGCTTTATTTAAAATTCTATTTTGCATGACAACACCATCAACAATTGGACTTGTTTAAGGATCTTTTTGAAAAGAATGCTAAAATTGTCATAAATGTCATTAGAATTGAGCTCAAGTTTACATCTTAGAAATATTTCAAGGAATTATTTGTCTTGGGGTTTTAGAAATTTTTCTTAGAAATGTAACTTTCCTAAAGTTAGTTTCAAAATAATTAAACTAAATATTTACCTTATGAAGTAGCTGGTGTATATAAATTAATTTTAAAATGTTATAAATGTTATTAATTCTACTATATGTGTATATAGCCACTTGTTTACATATACTTACTACTGCTGCCATATTCAGTACAACTTCCTGACTCCAGGCATGTTGCTGGGACAGAAAGTATAACAGAATAAAACAAGCATAGCATCTGCACTAATAGATCCTGTTTAACCTGGGGATCATGCTGACTTCTACTCCTTCTCCCTTGGCAGCCATCACTAATCAACAACGACATTCTCATCACAAAGCTTGGATCTCCCAACTTTTTTCTTCATTAATGAGTACTGTGAATGAATCTGAACTGGAATGGGAATTACAAACAATTTGCCATCCTTGGTGTGTATTTACATTTATCTGTAGCAGGTTATAAGATTGGCTATCTCAACCTAGATATACAGGAATCAAAGTAAAGTTTGACACAGACTAAAACTTTTTGTTTGGAACTGGTTCTCTTTCCAGGAGAAAGAGAAAGTTTGGGTCTCTTTCCAGGAGCAATGCACCATGATCAAAACGTGGAATAAGACTGGGAGAGTCATTTGGGAGGAGAATTTTTATGTAAGTGTGACATTAAGAGCCAGACTTTCTTTAAGGAGTCATACCTTTTGCATCCAAGACTATTGAGGGTGCTTTCATGAAAGGCTTGGCAAGTTTGTAATTCAAGGGCCACAGGGCACTTGAATTACACAGTCGTGCTTGAGAAAGCGAAATGGCTGTGCAGAAGACAAGAACTTAGTATCAGAAGAAAATGCATTCCTAGGAATGGAAGGCAATGTGGCCAGAGACAATCATGTTTTCAAAGGAATCTCACTAGAGATTTTCCTTCCAGAGTTAAGTGAACTTCAGCGAAGCAGGTTGAAAGGATCACCAGGATAGAAACTAAGTTGACACTGAACTCAAAGAGCGACACTGCTCAGCACACAGGCACTGCGATTGGTGGATCCCCAAAGAAGAAACTTCAAATATCTCACCAAAGCACCTGCACAAGCAAGTCAGCTTTAAAACATCTAGAAAGCGTGGCACCTATGGGCAGCAGTAATGATCGTGGGAAAATTATAAATATTCCTGTTACTTTGATATCCAGCCTCTCCCAACCCTAGCTGGTGGAAACAGGAAGGAATCATTTCCCTTTCCTGCAAACCAACAGACTTCAGCTGAATGGAGGGACTCAGATTTACCTTTAAATCAAGTCAAGACTTTAAGTGTTATTTGAGAAAGGAAATTTTACACTATTTGAGATCATATTTGTTGCTTCAAGAATCATAGGACTTTATGATTATCAATAAAGTGACCTATAAGTTGTGGAAATTGTTTACATTGTCACTCAAGAGCAGGTGGTGGGCTACAAATATTGCATGGGTTTAGTGGGACAGTGGTAGAAGAAATACAACTACTTATACCATCCATCCATCCATCCATCCATCCCAGCATGTATTTGTTGAATACTAACTATGCACCAGGTACTATTCCAGGTACTAGACATACGCCATGAGGGAAAAATAATTCAAACATCTCCAGATTCACAGTGTTATAGTTAGGGAGTATATGCTTAATGTCCTGGAGATGTCCTGGAGATAGATGACAGTGAGTGACCTAGACATTCTAGTTAAACCCTAATCTAGTTAACTGGAGGAAATGTGTTTCTGGTCTTCTCTGCTGGCTTCATTTCATATGGGTATGTGCTCTCATTTATGTCCTCTGACAGTTTTCACTGAAATTGCAGACTTTTGCATCATGTTTGCTAAGTTAATTATAGAACCTTTCTTTCCTGTCTGCAAAGTTCAACTAAAAAGTACCAATTTTCTTCAATTATGTATAGAACTCAACCTATATTTTTCCTAATTTGCTTTTTGCACATTTTTTTCAATGTTACAAGTTTCAGTAGGGTCTGTTAAATTAAGTGAGGCATTTCCCCTGAATTTTCACATGCAAGACCATTGAGATGAAATTTGGACCTCGTGACAGTTTTTTGTGGGTTTTCCAGTGGAGATGAATTATCAAGCTATATGCTATGCACTACAGTCTTGTTCTAAGTGAGTAATTTGCCTTGACTATGTCTGTATCCTTGCTCCTCCTCTCCTATACACTCATATACAACTTGCCTCATGGGTGTTCTTAGTGCAGAATGGAAGAAAAATCACTCTGACTTATTATGGGAAGAGAAAAATGCTCATCGTGAAAACTTTATTGATGTATAGAAGTTCTTAACTCTAGTCTGTAACTGTCTGTCTGAAAGACTTGCCATTTAATTCATATATATATATATATATATATATATATATACACATGTATGGCAGTACTGGGGTTTGAAGTTAGGTCCTTATGCTCTACCACTTGAGCTGCACCCCAGTCCTTTTGGACTTTTAGTTTGCTTATCAAATAGAGTCTCCCATTTTTACCCAGGCCAGCCTTGGACCATGATTATCCTGTCTCTGCTGGGATTATGGACATGTGTTACCTTGCACAGCCCGGCATTTAACTCTTAGATGCCAAAAGAGTGGAACGAAAATTTTAAAACTGAAATATTTCAATCACTTAGCACAGTAAAAGAGAAGAGGCCATTTATTAAAACATTAAAATGATTATTAGTAGGGATTTACTATAATACATTTTATAAAACACATAGAATCTAAACTTCTACTATTAGATATTTACTTATTTAAAACAATTTTTAAAATCTCATGCCTGTTCTCTACTGATGAAGTTGCAACTGTTGCCCAGTTTCAATTCTGTAAGTTGAAGTATCATATTGGAGTATCATATTGATGTTCTTTCAATTGTCATTTGAAATGTATTCAAGTTTTAGCTTTTATTTGTAAGGCAACAGTTTTTCAATGTTTTTGTTAGTACAATTTAGCCATTATTAAAACACAAATTTGGTTGAACACTGTCTGCAATATATTGGACCACTTATACTTGATAAATAACCTCTGACCATCAGTTTAAGTCAGTTAAAAAATATGATTGCTTTCTTTTTATGAGCCAGAAGCAGTGTGAGTATTTATGTCAGCTAAAAATAATGTTATCTCTATGGAGCTTATCCATCTAATTTGTCATGAGAAAGTGCTATGTAAATTTGCAATTTATACTTTTATAGTATATACCATGCAAATTTATAATTTCAATAAGATGTGTAAGAGCTTGGTAAAGATATGTGCAGATTGTTACTGCTTTCTAGTTTCTAGTCTCTGACTAATTTCTATTAATAACCAAGTGAACACTTTGACATGAGACAAGGAAAGGTTGTACATAAAAATAATACTATGGCATCAAGACAATTTTCAGTGCTGATGCTGTATATGCAGATTGTGTACTGTGAATGTTAATTCTCAAGAAATATGTGTTAATAAACAACATATATTAAAATACTGATTAAAACTTTCTGATTAATCCAACAGTTAATGCTCAAAGGCAATAAATTGAACTTTCAAATAACTATTATCTACTTGAAATGTTTTAATTCCTCAAATGCTTCTAACGTTATTTACCTCTGGTTAGCTTTTGAAGTCATAAGAGTAATGCTATTTGCACATGAAAAATATAGCTAAAGTTAAATTAATAAAAGTAATAAATCTTTTCATCTTCCAACAATCAGGCCTAACTTCTTAACCTTGCTTCATGGTTTAACAGTAATTCAAAAGTAAATCTCAGGAGACATTGTAGTAGTACAGGGCTTGATTTCAAAGTGTGTATTCATGTGAAATTACCTTTGCATGCCACGTGGAGCTAGAATTCTGAGAATGGAAAACATATCTCAGGAGGACGAAACAGTATGTCAGTCCTCCATGATAGAAAATGCTTACACAGAGAAGGAAAACCACACCCTCAAAGGACAAACATTCATGAAAACACGGACCTATTTGTTAGGAAGCCAGCAGGTTCAAGAACATAAAATATCTACAGAACTGGGAGTCATATAATCATCAACATTTCATAAAGTAAAATAACATGTTGTCAGTTTCATGAGTAAAATTGGAAGATTTTTGGTTGAGATGAGTCCATGGAGGTTGAAATTCACATTACCCACTGACTTTGAAAGGCCACGATGATCTTCTATTTAAGTAATACAGAAGTTGGCAATTGTGTATGTGGGTGAATATTTCAATTTATATAATTTTAAATTGGATGTGGATAGCTTTGCTTCTTTTACTTTCCAATTTCCATCTCTCCCACCCACCCCCTGGAAATAAAATAGAATCAGGGAATTTACAAGAGAAGCATGAGTCTGTGTGGGGAGTGGGGTGTACACAGAGAAGAAAGTGAAGTGTAAGAGGAAGTGTAGGAGTTCTGGAGAGAATAGAAGCCCAGTACAAACTACAGGAAGGCGAACTGCACTGTTTTTATACATTATATTTCAGGGCTGTTCTTTGAGTTTTATTTTTTAGGAGCTTTGAGGCATTTTTGTATCTGACTATAATTGGGTTCTCTCAACAAATAAGGCAAATACTTTGTGGGATATTCTATGTACAGATATTGTACATGTGCTTTTCTTCTTATATAGAGATTTCTAAAATCACTATCAGGTTGAAGCTCAATGGATCTCTATCATTGTCACACTCCTAGTGACAGAGGAAAATATGGTGCTACTTGATACCCTTTTGTGCTGACCTTCCTGCATCTTGCCTTATATGAAGTATTTCCTAATAGTTTGCTAATTTAAAGCTGAATATACATTTGTGAACAGCTCCTCACAGTTTTAGATAAAGTATATCATATCAATTTAATACCTCTTTTCCTTTTGTGACTGTCAAATGTTGTCTTTAGCCTTTTATCTTAAAATTCCTTATTCTGCCCAATACTTAGGCAGAGGACCATGAAACAGAAAGTGAAATTAACTGTAGGAGATAAAGGCCACAACTGTAGGTCTTGGCAGTTGAGAAGTTGGGTGCAGTAGGCAAACTGTACAGGTGGAATTCTATTAGATGGAGTCAAATATCCCTATCCCTAGAAATATACTAGCTTTATGTAGAAAAGTGTTTAATTTTGGGGGATATCTAGCTCCATCTCAATTTTCAGTGTATTTAGACTAAAACTCTATTATATACATATTATATAAAAACATACATATTATATATAAATATGTATACTTTATATATATATATTTATAAGCTCATCTGAATAATGTTTAATAACAAGACTATCTAGGAAATACCTTTGGAATTTTTAAGTGTTATAGTTCTTTTTTTTAAGGGAAATTTTATTTTGTCTAGTTATATTACTTTTTAAAATGTAGGCCTTTTGAAAATACAAGATATTAGATAAAAACCTAAATTATTTTCTAGCATACTTGAAAATTACCTACCTTTTTAAATACCATGATAAGTTCGGAGTTCTTATTGCCTCATTTGTAATTCTGTGATGTAAATTCTGAAAATCCACAAATTGGCTCTGGTGGCTGTTACAGCACTAACATCAACTGTTCATCTCTTTGGTTAGTTTACATGCTTAATTAATAATGTTTAATTTTCTTTCAGCCTTTCATGGAGGTTTCTCTTATTTCAAATTAAATGACTTTTGAAAGAGTCCATCCTCTGAGGACTCACTGACTCTCCCATCTTTATAGAAATTCCTTCTTAGAAGAGATAGATGAGCTCAACAGTTAAGACAAGATGAGGAAAGCAGTGCTGGATGTGGAGGGTGAATGTTGACAGGGATTTCACGACTGCAGCTCAGAAATATGTCCCTGCCCCTCACTGTGTGGCTGATAGAAATGTGCTTCATCTTTCTTTGCTTCATTTCACTTGTCAGTTAAAGAGGGAATAATAGTTTCATCCCAGCGTTGTAAGGCATTTATTTTTCCATTTCTATATAATAAACTCTTTTCATATTGAAGTAAGCCCATATTATTAACAAATGATTCAGTCACCATGAAAAACTCCTTTCCTCTGAAAAAACCCTGAGGGACAGCTCTGTCTCATATCATTTAATGTTTCCAAGTGGATGAGCCTTACACTGTTGCCTAAAGGTCAGCATGCAATGAACTCGCTGACTCAGCTGGGATTAATAAAGTTCTGGAGTTTCAAACTATCTATTTAAATCACCTGTGCTTCGGTCCTTAGTAGAAATACAACCTGGGAACATTTAGGGAAGAGTAAAATCTTATTTTTGCTGAGAGCCGATGTTTTATCTGTAATATCTGTACTCTAGGACATGATTATTCAGTAAGTGGTATTACAGGAACAAGAGTTCAGATATGACATACCTGGCTCTCAAATGTTCTGATAGCCATAGTCTTTGTAGCCAGTGAATAACTCAAGATATTAATCTGTACCTTTGTCTTCATATAGAATGTGGTGTGCACATGATGAATTAGACTTACCAACTTTTGAAAATATCTGGCCATTTTGTTCTTTGTCTTATCTCCCACCTAGCATTGTCAATCTAATAGAGAATAGTAATACTAAAAATAAGATGTTAGAAACAGTTCAGTCCTAATTATCAACTCACAGATTAAATGTTTTTTTATGGAGGCAAAAACTGTAATGAAGACTAAAGTTAGATTTGGAGACTATTTCACTTACAATCGCAAATTTTCTGTGTATTCATATGAACTTACTTGTACAGCTGCTGATAATTCTATGGCTTTAAATTTACTTACTACTTTCCATATAGAACCAAGTACCAAAACTAAATTGTTCACTTGAGTTATCTCTTGAAATATGATCAAGAACCTGATCAGATGTTTACTGCTATTATTGTCGTTTTGGAAGTGAGGTGATGAGGGTAAAAAATACTTCTAAGGCCTCATCTCTGGTAATTGATAGAACAAGATTCAAATCTGGGTTTTTGACTAACTTCAACTGTGTTCTCTCTCTCTTATTTTGCAATCCAGTCTGCTAAATAACAAGATTCTATAATTGTTAAATATCTTTCATATGAATATCTGCAAATTTAGGATTGAAATCTTTCCATAAATTGAATTTTTGACATGATAAAAATTATCAATACATTCCTTAAAATTTATTGCCTAAGTGTAGAAGGTAGGCTGAGAAATAGCAACCATCGAATTTGTGGGAAAGGAGATACAAATGAGAGATACAATTGTCAAGATGTTCTATTATTAATTATGGCCAAACAACGATTGGTCTGATGTTCTTCTGTGCATTTCTTTAAAAAATATTTTGAAGTAAGTACCTATTTTGATTTAAGTAATACATGCACATAGTAAGAATTTCAATAATAAAAACTAAATGATCTATAACAGGAAATGTTTATCTTCTCTCTGCTCTGCCTCTCCTCCCTACCTGATTTTTTTTTCTTTTTGTCTAAAATCAAACAAATTCCTTAGCTCATTCCACTGGTGGCAAAATTCCACATTAGATAACATGCTAATTAGTCCATTCCTGATTTTTAAATTGACTACATTATTTCATCCTTTTATAAGAACTATGACATGAATTTAACCATTTCACAATTTTGGTAAAGTTAAAATAATGCAATGTGGTCAAAGAACTAAGTAATATCCTAGAAAGACACACATTCTTATTTTTCTTAAAACATCATTTCCTATCCATTTTCAATCTCTGGAATGCCTATCTTTTTCAGGTTAAACTTCTGTTTTTCTACATTTTTTCAAAAAAAATTTAGATCATTTTATATTTTTATAATGCACTATTGGAACTATTCTTTTCTTTATTCTACAAGCCTTGCCATTTATTAATTCCCCAGTATTATTTTTGCTATCTCTAATTATATCTATTTTAAAGCATCCAGGACTGGAAATGGGGTTCAGTTGAGTAGTACAGCACTTGCCTTGCATACCCAAGGCTCTGAGTTCCATTACTGGCACTGAAAAAAGGAAAAGCATCTATTATTGTAATTTGATGTAAACAATGTTTTTCTAATCTCTCAGAGGATTTTGATGGTAGGGTTTATTTTCTGTCTTTTGCATGTATACATGCCTCTACTTATCTACATTTGTGTTTTCTTTTGCTTTATATCTTCCACATTCCACATTGTCTTTGAATGTCAAATGGTTTTGACTATAAATTTTTTTTTCTTGCAGCAAAGTGTGGAAAACATTGTTGAGAAGTTTGTTTATGAGGAGAGAATTTGTCAGTAAGTGGACACATTACAGCAAAACTGTGTGTTCAATTTACTTTTTTCCACTGGGTATCCTAAACATCAATATGTACAGGCCTTTCTTCAAAGATCTCCCAATCTTTTGCCTTGGTAACCAGAAAGTCACATGAGTATAAGCTTGGTTGCCAGCATTCTGAAGCAGGATAAGAGAAAGAAGCTGAGAATATTACCTATTGGTATTTCACTTCATTCCCTATTTTCTAGCTTTTGCTCACCTTAGTTCTCTATTATTATACTTTGTGTATACCACATCAAGACTACCATAAATTAGCCTCTATCCTTCTGAGAGGCAGGGTGGTACAGTGAGGGGAAAGTCATCAGATTTGTTGGTGTGGGACCTGGGGTTGTTCCCTCTAAACACAGACTACCCTGCATGTCTGTGGATGAAGTCTTGTGTCTTGGGGACTCCATAGTTCATTTCTCATTTCGTTCATCACTCTAGGTAACTAGGTTGATTCACCCAGTCATTTCTCAATCCTTCATTTGTTTTCTAACTTCAAAAACAGTTGCTTTAATTTCTTAGTTGCTATTATTTCTTTTTTCATTGTCATTATTCAGAATGGTAATAACTTTAGTTCATTGTTTTTACTTAGAGGAGTAAGAAGAGAAATATGTGGAAGAGCAAAATTTTTTCTTAAAAACAAAGTGTAATTTGTTTGCTTATTTATTACTTAGCTATTTATTTGGTTAGAAGCCTTTAATGTACTTCTCAACTCATTACAGATTATAAATAAGATTTGCAACAGCATAGGGAATTTAAATGACTAATAATGAGATAATTCTAATACATATATGTGACTCTATAAATTACTTAGCTTTCCAAATAGCTATGAAATATTTATAATATTTTGCCATAAATTGGAACACAAGGAAACTTCAATAATTTGGTACAAAATAAAACTATGTAAAGTGCTTTTATGATCAAAATGAAAACAAACACAATCTATTTACTATAACAATAATTAAATCCTTATAATGTTTATCAAATGACAATAGAAGAAATGTTAAGATACAGAAAATTAAAAAAATGACTGGAGTATCTTTGGCTAAACTACATGTAAGCAATATAAAAATGAGTAAAATGAATAATTTTCTAAGGAAACTTCAATTAGGATATTGAAAAAATTGAAAATTTTACTAGTTCATTTATTATAGCTAAGCATACTCCATTTTAGTTCTATAAAGCCTATATAATTTGTTTTCTTTGAACCAATTTTGGAAGATACAAAGAATATCTTCACTATGGTAAAATGTAATCACTTTCCCTCTTTTTAGAAATAATATATGATTTGTAGAGTACGTGTAAGAAATTTATTTCTTATTATTTTTGTGATAGCTCATGATTTTATGTTTATTAGCAGCATGGTGGTTGGTTCTGTAAGAGTAGTCTCTGGTTGGCAGAATGAGTGTCACATGGGAATTCACTGGAAGTATAAATTCTTGGTCTCTAACCCAGAGGGAACACTGAATCAGAAACTTTTGAAGTGGAGATCAACATTCTGATGCATTCTGTTTGCAGCAAAGACAATGAAAACAATAAAAGCTCGTGTTTTTTGTATAGGCTACAAAATACAGAGCAGGGAAGGAAATTAGAAGCCATGGAAGTTTGGTAAAAAGTATGCATAGTAGACATTTGGGTGCTTAATGAGTTATTCAAAAGAGATACCTGGAATCACTATTTTTTTCCAGGTGGCTACAACGAATTTTAATTCTTGGCCATAATTCTAAAGATCAGAGTGTTATGCAATGTTTAGGGATGATAGAATGTGTTCTCTATTTTCTCCTGGAAAGTTAGAAAAGTGAAATACTCATTGTAGCCCAGTGAATAAAAATAAATGATTAATTGAATCCTGGGGAGTTAATCTTGGTCTTATTATAGGTTTCAAAGAAGAGGAAATAGAGTCCTTACTTCCTTCCCATCTCTTAAAGTTTCTTGCAAAGAGCAATGACATCACAGAGAATGCTTTTTGAATGCTTTGCTATGTGCTTGACAGATGCAAACACTTTCCATCACCATCTCTTACCGCCAGTCATAAAATCACATTCATAGTTTCTACTATGTTTCTTTTTCAGTTATACATTAAAATAACATTTGCTTTTATATAATGGTAATGACTTCAGGCTATGAAATTAGAGAATCAGATTCTTACAGATATTGTGCTATTTCTTGTCAGGGTGTTTGCTACAGAAAATTACTTATGATCTTTGGCCCTTAATTTTTTGGGGAGTGGGAGGGGGTTGGGGGGCGGGAATGGAGTTTGAACTCAGGGCTTCATGCCTGCTCCTGATTTGCAGGCACTGCAGTGTACCTAATAATGGACATCTCCAGTCCATTTAGCTTTATTTATTTTGGCGATGGGATTTTGGGAACTATTTGCTGGGCTGGCCTTGAACCGCAATTCTCCTAATCTCAGTCTCTCAAGTAGCTAGATTACAGGAGTGAGCCACAGGCACCCAGTGGTCCTTTATTTATTTTTTTAAATGAGTAAAACAATGATAGCATTGTGTGATTCCCTTGGCATCTTATAATTACTGGGATAAAATATAAAAAGAACTTTAAAATATAAAGGTGCTTCTGTAAATTAGTTGTTCCCTAACACAATAGAAATTCTAACACAGTGTTTTCATCCAATCTCTCTTTTGGGCAGCTTCATGACTCATGAGTTGTCCTGTCTTTAATTTTACCAATAATTGCTACAATTGGAACAGGCATACTTGAGGAAATTCTGAAACACATCCCCTAAATATTTTGTTTTGGAAGAAATATCACTTTTCTAAAATTACATTTAATTTAAAAATCTGCTCCAGTGTACAAATTTACATTGAACAATATTTGCATTAACAGGAGTTCAAGTTTTTTAAATAAAATTTTTTTATTAGGGCATATTCATCATACAGGGTGGGGATTCAAAGTGACAATTCCAATCAGACTTGTACATTATGGACATTTCCCCCATTTTCTCTCCCCCCTCAGCCATCAAGAGGATTTTTAGTTCTGTTTCATATAGGTATATGAAGTCCATAAACCATATACCATCACCTTAATCTCCTTCCTTCCCCCTTCCCCCTCCCACAAGGGTCCAAGTTTTACAGAACAATGCTTTGGCACCCTTTTCTTTGAAAAAGTCTGTAGGAGCCGTGGCAGGAAAATATAACAAAACTCACTTGCCTAAAAGTTGTATACTTCTTTCCTCTCTTTCTGTACCCTCTCTGTGTATTCCGTTCTTCCTTTTCATCTTAGAAATCTTTGAGCCTAGCTGTAGTTTATTTGAATATGGCCTATGATTTTCCTTGGTATGGCTGTTTCAGTGGTATGATATCATAATGTCTGTAAAAGTGTCTTTCTTTGAAGTCGATTCCACACATTTTCAACGATCTGTATCTCCCAAGTCCTGATGAGAACCCTTCATCAATACACTTCACAGCCTCTTCTGCATGCTCCACTTTGCATGGTCTCTTCTTCTCTTTGAATCATAAGTTATGAGGAGGCAGGGCCATTTCAAAAATCAATTCCTGGCAAAGAGAAAGGGCCTCCATGCATCAGGAAACCATTTCAAAGGTTAACAGTTTATCCAAGGTCATTAATTAAACGTCTTTCATAAATAAGGGTTCTGAGCTGTCAGAAGGTGGACAGCATGAAGAGACAATTCCAAGGCTATAGCTTCTTTCACAAGAAAGAAATGAAGCTCTTCACAGACAAAGCCTATTAAGCACATTCACTTTCAGAATGTTAAATGTAACAAATGAGAAGGAGAGACACAGGCAGCGGAAAAGCCCTTAATTCAAGGAACAAAGGATGGCTTCTGTATTCTCAGGCATTGTTGCCTTGTCTGAGAAAAATTCAAAGATCATTGAAGATGGGGATAATTAAGCAAATGATTGATACCAAACTAAAGACGATTTTTTTTTAGGTTCATTTGATATCAGTTTCCTTCAGGGAGAGTGTCTGTTTATTCTTTTCAACACTGATTCCCACATATGAGATTAAAAATGACATGGGCTTTGTTAACCAGTTTAAAAGAATTAGAGAATTTTCTTCTTAGCCTTTGACTGTTGAGATTCTTTACCAATTAATGAAATGGGGAAATGGAAAAATTATGGAATAAATTATCATAGTCACTTTAGTTATGGGATTTTTGTATTTAGGTTTGCTACCAACATTTGACAAGTAACATAAAGGACAAGGAAATTAACAGGCTAACTTTTGTTTTTACATGGGTGCTAAGCCATATCAAGATGAAGTGCAGGTATAGGAAACCATAAGAGAATGTCGGGCAAACAGAAATGGAACAGTTTATCCACTTATTCTCTAGAATGGACAGGACTGTATCACATATTTCTAAAATGTGAATGAGCAACATCACAAATTAGATAGAACATATCATACAGAAAGAACAATCAACTTAAAATGTATAATAAAAACCAAATGAATGTTTGTGAGGTATTTTTATATTCAGATTATTCATGCTAGCTTTTGGTAGCTCTTGACAGCTGCTAAATTTCCCAAAGAGCAACTGACCCTAGGAATAAAGTGTAAGTAATCCCTAAGCATCAGCTTTAGACATTTTTTTTCATCTAGAACTCTTTCCTTATATCCATATCCAATGATTACCCATTTTCCCCTTTCTTCAGGTCATGTTTTCTCTCTGTCTCAGGGGCTCATACTCTTTGAAGATAAAAATGTCTGTGGGAGCAAAACAGAAGAAGCAAACAGAGTAGATTGTTTTCGAGGTGTAGGACTGGACACTAGTTACATGGGTAAAGGCCACGGAGGAAGGCAGAAGGTTCTGAATATTGGTCAGTGTATTATATAATATGGCTTTATGTTATTATAACAAATTATAACATTTGTTATAACAATTATATAATAACAGCTTTGTATTATAACAAAATGTCTGACAATCAATTTTAAAAAGCAAAGGTTTATTTGGGCTTACAGATTTGGGGGGTTTCAATTCATAGGAAATTACATCATGGTAGAAGCATGTGTCAGAGGAAACTGCTCCTCTCAGGGCAGCCAGAAAGTAAAGAGAGAAAGAAAGAAGAGGCCAGGGTTGCAATATCCCTTTTAAGGTCATGCAGCCATATGACCAGAAAACTTCCAACGCCCCACCTCTTAAAGGTTACACCACCTCTCAATAGCACTATCAGCTGGGAACCACAACTTTAACTTGTGGGCCTTTTGAAGACACCTATCCAAACCATAGCAACCAGGTGCAAGTGTTGGAATCATACAGAATCTGAGGCTCTCAAGGCAGTGTAGGCCCAAGTACAGAGAAAGTAGGTGGAAAGGGTAGGAAGTACTTCTGAGATTGACACTTGCTTTTTTTCCATCCTGAGTGTTTTCTAATTGAGACAGGGTTGACTTAAAGGATCAGTATGAGGTTTACTTGGCATTTTGCTTTATTTGGTCATATATCATCCAGATTCTCCTTAGTACAAGAGGAAGTTGTGATCACATGTAATGTACAATACTACAATAGTGCAAAATAATAGTCACCCAAGACTAATGAAGAATATTGGAATCCAGAGAGAAAGTGGGGCTGAAGGGAATGCAGGACACCAGAGCTCACAATTCACTGGCAGATGGGCTCACCTAACAAAAGAGGTGCCTCGTAGGGATGCAAAAGTCAGATTAGAGGTCCGAGAATCTAGAATTAAAATCCACAAAAGCAAAAATCCCAGAAAATGGATGAATCCCTGAAAATTTTTATCAAAAGAAGGGAGACATAAATGCAAAATATTATGAATGAAAAGGGATCCATACTATACACAGAGATAAAATAGATTATAACAATACTACCAGCAAGTATGTTGAAATGCACAACTTCCTGGAACAATATAAGGTGTAGGTATAATTTAAAGAGGAATAAAAGCCTCATTTTGTTCCATAACCATAAGAGAAATAAACTAGTGGTTCAAGTCTTTCTTTGAATAAACACTGGAATCGGACGGTTTTATAGGGAGTTCTATTAAATGTTCAAAATGCAGAATATCATTTTTGTGTTGCTGCAAACTCTTAGCAATTAGAAAAGGAGGGACTATCTAGCTTATTCTAAAAGGGAAGTATAACTCTGATATAAAAAGGCAAAAAGATATATTAAAGTAAAAATTACAGGTCAATTTAATTCATGCAAAAATACTAAAAAATCCCCCAAAACAAAAAACAATCAAACTTGAAAAGAAAATCCAAAAAGTATTTAAAGAAAATCACAAGCACAAAATTGTTTATCCTCAGTAGCCAAGATGTTTTAAAAATAAATATACTTTACTTTAGTAAATATTTAGACAGTGAGTAAAAACAATAATGAGCTTTATTTTATTAAAAGTTTAGGGAAATATTGCTATAGAAAATACATTTAAACTTATTCAACTTAAACTTTTCTTAGATATACTTGAATATGGAGCTACTGTTAACCTTATTCCTAAGAATTACTTAAGTAATTATTTGTTATTAAACACTAAAAAAATAAAGGCAACACACAGAATAAATAAGAGCCTCTCAAGACAGATTCTACATGTGTAATTTCCCTTTTAGGATAATGTGGTATGACGCATTGGAAGTGGTCCTGGGATAGGGGCCGTAGATACGAATTTTTCCCTTACATTTCTGCTAATAAGCTAAGTGACTTTTAGACTTATTTGCATCATAGCTTTCTAACAAAATGAAGTTGGATCATATAGTCTTTATAATTTCTTTTATCACCTTAAAGTTTTGAGTTTCTACAGGCTAGAGAACTATTAGTTTTACTTGTGATTTGTGCATGTTTTTGTGTTTGTTGTATTGTAATAAATTTATTAAATACAAGATCTTTTACTATTTTGATCATTTGTTTGGCATCAATTGTATAGCAAAATATTACTCCAATAATTTAAGCTTCTAAAAATGATAATGGCTAGTCCAAGAAGAACTGAAAGGTGTGCCCTTCAGAGCATGTGACACTTTGACATGGCCACTCTGCTATGCTTACTATGACATATGTGTTTTGACACCAGGAAGCTACTGCTTTTTTGGTCACTGTTTTTTGATAAAGTGTGTATTTAAAAATTAACACTAATTTCATGATAAAAAAAGACATATCATTCATTCTTTTATTTAAAAATACCACAAAAGTTTCATTGGATCAGCAATTTTCTCCTGGAACCTGAGATCCAGGTGCCTTAGCTGTATTCTGTCTCTCAGGATTAAAATGCCTATTGCTAGAAAATTTCCTGAGAAATTGTGGACACTGAATTAGTGAGTTTTAAAGAATTAATGAGTGATTATTAGAATCTTAAGTTCTATATTAACTTCCCTTATCCACTATACTTTCTCTTTCTCCTTCTCTTTCTCCCTTCCTTCCATCCTTCCTTCTTTCTTTCTTTTTTCTTCCTTAATTATGAAGCCTTAAGTACTCAAAACAGCTCCATAACCATAGTGGGTGAATCAATAAAGTAATAATTTCAGTTAGTATTACAGTTGTTAAGCTGAATAACACCAAGGACATTTATTAAACATATACTACTTGTTATATGATTTATGTTTGCATTTTAAGTAAAGTTATAACTACATGTACAATGCAAAGGATAAAACTGAGGACTCTGGCAAAGAGGAAGCACATATAAGGAATAAAAAATATAGCCTCTTAAGATGTCTCCAAGAGTCCTTTGTCTTGGTAACTATGATTTTCTATAATTATCTACCTTTGCATATAAAAGGATTGCATGACTTGCTTCTCATGAAAAGAATACACCAAAAATGATGGAATGTCACTCCAAGTTAGGTTACAAAAAAAGGCAGTGATTTGCATCTCGCTTACTCTGTTGTTGTTGTTGTTTTTTCCTTCTCAATCTGCCATGTTGTGAGTTACCTTAGAGTAAGACCCATTTGTTGAGGAATTGGGAAAGGCATCTGACCAAAGATCTCAGCCCAACATCATGTGACACACCAAATCTAGTCAGCAACTACACAAGCAGTCTGGGGAGTGGATCTTCTCTTTGCTGATGAGAACAACTACATGGCCCAAATTTGCAACTTTGTGAAAACTCTGCCCAGAAGTACCTGTTTAATTGCACCCACAGAAATTATGAGATAATAATTTATTCTGCAGCAAAAGATAAATAATGTAGCCAGGCATGAAATCAACACATCAAATCTATATTGGCATTGGGTTGTTGATAACACAATTGTTAGTTAGAAGCAAGCCAAAAATCTTGTCTCTATGTCAGTGGAGAGCCAAAGCAAAGAGAGACACTGTCATTTGGAAGATTTAGTCCCGGCAAGACAGGTACAATTAGGAGAATCGAAGCTTTTCTTCATTTTGGAGCTGGAAGAAGTTTCTCATCAGTCTTCATAAAATGATGGTCTAGTGATGTGACGTGATGCCATCGCAGGAATGGATAAAGTGCTCCATAAGCTCACTCTCAATATAGAACATCTTTCAGTACAGAGCATCTCTCAACAGAGGATGTGGCAGGGTGCTGGATCTTTATTTGTGCTTCTTTTCACATGAAGCTGCGAAGGCAGTGTAACCCATATTTCTGATGATCAGGGTTGGCCATAGTGTAAAATTTAGAATATACAGATACATGGACTAATGGATCCATCCTAGCTCTATTCTTAATAAGAGTTGAAGACCATATACTTCAAAGTTGTGATCAAAGGCAATAACTAAAAATAAAGATATTTTTTCTTGCAATTTAAAAAGAAGGCCGTAAATTTTTTTTAAAAATCAGTAAGACAGAGAGTAAGTAAAATCAAGGCCATTTTATTTAAATTAAGCACAATATTGAATGCTTGCCTTGGACCACCAATCTAGAAAGGTACAACATTAGGAAGTAGTTTTAGAAAGTGGGAGAAAGGGGAGCAGTCCCATTCTCCAGCAGTTGCTCCAGCCAAAGTCAATAACTGGTAATGATAGATACACTTGTCTGTGAAATACAGTAGACCAAGGCTGCCTGCCAAAGCTCTAGGGCTGTTTTCTATGTGGTGAGTGCTCTCCTTGTAATTGTTCATTTTACCCAGAACTGGGAAATAACTATAGGACGTCTTCAGAATTGAATAACATCAGCATTCCTTTACCTGCTAAAAGGATATACAGTTGACTTTCAAACATCCACAGGTTCCAAAACTTTGAATTCAAACAACCATGGTTCAAAAATAATGAGAAAAACAGTTACATCTGTAATGAAAGGTGCAAACCTTTGTCCTTGTTATTCTCTTAAGAAGAACATTATAACAACTATTTGCATAGCATTAGGAATTGTAAGTAATCCAAAGATGATTTAAAATATATGAGAAGATGTGTGCAGTATATATGTAAATACCATACCATTTTTATGTAAGAGATTTGAGCATTTATGGATTTTGGTACTTCTTTCCTGGTCATCCCTATCTCCTTGATGTCTGTGATTTCCTGGAGTACTTCAAAAAACAAGCTTTCTTTTCTGTTTATACAGACTATTAGTAGCACAAAACCTCATTTTCTGCTCTGCCTTTTCCCCAATATAACCAAAGGGAACATGAAATTGTGGGGATTGATGGAGGGAGATTTGTCAGTCTTTTCTTATTGACTTGGACTGTGAGATATAAATTGAATTTGGGACTCTTTCTTCAAGAATATGTTATTTGTTATCAAATAAGCTCGCGTTAGTGGATCGGACATGGATAAGGTGTTTCCATTATAACCTTGTTAGGTGTATTAGAGTGCTCTGAGTTCTAGAATAATAGTTTGCTTTTTCTGTGTAAACTTGGCTTCTATTTCTGACTTCCTTTTTTCAACATCTTTGGTCTGCTGGATAGCAATGTCTTTTTATATAAAACATGTTTGAGGACAGCTGAACTACTTATAACAGACACATTAACAGACACAGTAAATTATTACGTGTGGCCTTGGTTATTGTGTCATTTGTGATTGAAAGTAGTCTGTGAGAACAGACTAATAATGTCATGGCCAGTTCATTGTTTTTCAACCTCAACGTAAACCCTTCCCAGTGGTAATTGTGATACTTTGGTATTCGAGAAACCATAAAAACTTCAAAACACATAGTAATAGTTGAAGTATGAATTTGGCATATGCTACCATAAATCAATCTTCCCAATTTCTTAGTTGACCTGTTTAGAAATTAGGTAAGGATTCCAGTCCAAATGAAAATATTAAGCCTTCTTTTTTTTAAATATTAAGTCTTCTGATATTGCCTCAAATGTGTAGACAAACTTTCACACATACGGAATAAAGGATTAACTAAAATAATTAAAATTCAGAGGCAATTGTAGAATGAATACATTGCTTCCTACATTTTGGCAGTATATATTTTTGTAATGGTACTTATTTATTTAGTAACTAATGTGGGATATTCAGTAATTTGCAGTGAAGCTTCTCATTGTTGGTGTGAATCAAAATGGCTCTGTTGTCCTTAGTAATTACTTTAAGTAGGAAATGAGAAGACAACTTTTTTTGAGGTTTCTCAATACTACCTTTATTTTCCTTTAATGCCCACTAGCTAAATATGGAATTTAAATTTCCTCCCTAATTATCAAGAAGCCTTTTGCTAAATAGGCATATTCTTCCAGGCACAATTGCTTATTTTTCACTCTGTATTTTCACTTCATTTTTTGAAATGTGTTATTTATGAACTTGCAGAATGGTTCACACACATTTATACAGGAAAAAGGTAAAAATCCACCAATATTAAATAGCTATGAATGCACTGAGCCTTCTTTTGGGCATTGTCACTGATACTGTCTGATTTGGTGCTCCTCCTAGGCTTTCAAGAATTGGTATAAGGAAATGTGTTCTACAAAAAGTAAATAGGCTTGCTGAAATTATTTCCTTAGCATCCCCAATCTTGTTAGGTAAACAGCAATTCAAAAGTCCATAGTCATTGTGAAAAGGCAACAAAACATTCTTTTATTTATACTACCTTAGTTTAACTTTGCCCACTCAGCAACATTTCTTCTCAGTTATCCTTGTCACAGGGTGCTGTTACTGGATGATGGGTTTTCCTCAGATTCCCAGTTTTTGCACAGAATCAGATACTTGAGATCCTCAAACATGAAAAGAATTTCAAAGTGTCTCTCAAAAAGGGGTCTTATAAAGTGAAAGTCTCAGCAAGGATTTATTTTAGTAAAACAGTGTAAAATAGGGAGAGGTAGGCAAAAAGCGGAAAAACGATTTCTGCTCCCCATGAAGAAATGGTAGTAGAGACTCAAAATGGTAACTCTTACGTAGCTGGGGGAATATACCTGGTCATATTATTAGACATTGGAACTGGGTGCTGAAGATGGGTGCTGTTTGTGATTTTAAAACATGGACATGGGATCTAGGAATGCTAGGTCGGCCTTATGACAGCCCTTTGCCAGACATACCTGTTATTTTTTCTGTTTTTATCTTGTCAAGGAGGCTTGCAGCTTCTTAACATCTCAAAGAGGAAGGCAGATGCAGGTAGCCCCTCTAGGTCTCCCTATTATTTTAATTTAACATCTAAATGGAAGTAAGAGGGGGCTAGCTGCTCTGACTTTTCAGTTTTTATTTCCTTGTTCCAATGTCTGAGTCTGGGCCTTTTAATATTTATAAAAATAATATTATTTCCCCATCTCCTCATCTATCTATTCTGCTCAATGCTTAATGGTTTTCTTATCTTTACCTTCACTTGCATTCTAGGCTTTTATCCACACTGAAATACATGTTAAGTTGATTATGATTACACAAGTTTTTCCAATGAGAAAAATATAGTATGACATTTTAAAGAAATTTACTCAAGGGCTTATAGTTAGTAAACAGTGTGAAATTAATGTATTAAAACTGCCCATCAGATTTCAATGCATATCTTTATATCCTGTACCTTAACAGATGTTGTTTTATGACATTGTTGATGCTCTGTCATTCCCTTTACCTTTCCTTCATTTCCTGAGTTCCATAGTGCAGTTCTACTATTACAAATGTGTTCTATGTATGTTTATATATAATCATATTTGTTTTTGTTTATATGTTTATCTCTTGGATCTATCTTTCACATATGAGAGAAAACGTGGTTTTTATCTTTCTGAATCTGACTTACTTCACGTAACATGATGTCCTCCAATTGCATCCATTTACCTTCAAACCACATGATATCATTCTTCTTCAGGGCTTAATAAAACTCCAAATTTTCTTGATCCATTCATCAGTTCTAGGTCATCTGTGTAGTTTCCGTAGCTTGGCTATTGTGAACAGTGCTGCGATAAACATCAGCATAAAAGTGTCTCTATTATATCCTGACTTACATTCCTTTGGGTGGATGCCAGGAGCAATAACACTGGATCATATGCCAGTTCTATTATTAGCTTTTTGAGGAATCTCCATACTGCTTTCCATAGTGGTTGTACTAATTTACATTCCCACTAACAGTGTATAAAGGTTCCTGTTGAATATGCATTGAAAGCTGTTGAAAAATGGAGGGTGAGAAGTGAGGGGTAAGGGAGAATAATGAAAGGAGTTGAACTGACCAAAGCAAAGTGTACTTCCAGTGAGGATACATTAAAAAAGTAAGGAGGATTCCAAGATGGCGGCTAGAGGTAGGAAGCAGAAAGCGACCCTCCTATAGTGAAATCTTGGAGAGACGCTGGAGACACACTTTGCAGGCATAATCACCGAGAAAAGGCATAAATTTGACTCCTCCACATCTCCAGCCGGTGCAGAGAATCTCCACTTCATGTTAAATGGAGAAACAAGGAGGGCCTCCGGGGCCGCCAGTGGCCGGCACCCATACGGCTTGGGAAGACGTGGACCAGGTGAGCTTCGCGGTACCGCGGTAGCCCCACAAACAAGCCTGGGCCAGAGCAGCATAGCCCCTGGACAGACTGACCTCCACCCGGGAAAAAAAAAAAGAGAAACTGAGTAATAAGCAATGAGAACAGTTAAGACACGCTGGAAAGAGGGTGGGGTGCCCTGAGTGCTGAAGATTGGGGGAAGGGAATCCTTCCCGGGACTGTAAATAAACAAGCCAGGCGGGCCGGAGAGCCTCTGGCGGGAGCGGGTTGCACGCCCAGCAACCAGGAGCGGGGAAGCTTGTGAGAGGAGGGAAGACCCACTTCCCACGTGAACTGTAAACAAACATGGCAGCCGGCAGGAGCAGCAGCACCGCCCAGTAAGCAGGAACAGGAAAGCTTCTGAAAGTGGCAGTGGGAGGAAAACTTCAGAGGAGGGGGGGAAGACCCACCTCCCACATGAACTGTAAACATGCAGGCCTGACAACGCGGGGGCAGTGTCACCTTTCCCAGTGCTTGGAAAGGGGAAAGCCTGTAGTAGAGGCTTCCGCACAGGAGAACTCTGAGCAAACAAAGCCTGTGGGACCAGGTGAGTGCTAGCTCACCCCAGAGATCTGCATAAATAACGCCGCCAGCTACAGGCTGAGAGCAGCAGGCAGGCAAGCCACAGTTGCAGATACCACTCTCAGAACTGTCTCCAGTCGCTTTTTTTTCTTTTTCTCCCTACCTTTGATGAGAGAACAACCGAATTACACCAGCAAGCCGAAAAACTTACTGAAACTGTATTGCATTTGAACTGGGGACACTTGGTGGGGCTTTTTTTTGTGTGTGTGTGTGTGTGTGTGTGTGTGTGTGTGTGTAGTTTTGTTCTACTTTATGCATCCCCTTTGATGAGACAACTACAGAACAACATCTGAGGCACCAACTCCAGGACTGGAGATTGAGACGGACACCCAAATTATTAAGACTGAAACTGCATTGCATATAAACTTGGAAGTTTTTTGTTTTTTTTTTTTTTTAATTTTCTATTTTCCATTTTATTTTAATTCATTTTTATATATAGATATTACTTTCATTTACTTATTTTTTATTTTTTTTATCTTTGATTTTCAATCCTCTCTCTGTCTCTCTAATGTCTGTTCAGCTTACTGTCGATTAGCACACTAACACTCCCTGTTTATACCTTTGAAACTCTCTTGTCTGATACCTTGTTCTGCTTTCTCCCTCTTGTCTGTATATTTGTTTTCCCCTTTTCTTTAACTTCTTGCTTTCCATCTCAGCTCACCCTTCCATTCTAAATATTACCATTGTTATTATTACAAGCTAGAAAATACTTAATTACACACAGTACAGGGACAGTAACAACACCA
The DNA here is from genome assembly GCF_047511655.1 of Castor canadensis. Taxonomy (NCBI): domain Eukaryota; kingdom Metazoa; phylum Chordata; class Mammalia; order Rodentia; family Castoridae; genus Castor; species Castor canadensis. The sequence goes on along the minus strand of NC_133399.1, from coordinate 76,368,086 downwards.
ACGACAATGACGAGAAGACAGAAAAAATAGGGAAACCAGTTTCCCCACAGCAAAAAATTAGTACAGGAACCAGAGGGGAATGAAAAGAACAGAAACTCAGATCCAGACTCCAACAAAATGAAGATAAACTATGCCAAAGGACCCAATGAAGCCCACAAGAATAATTTAAAAGAAGACATACTACAAGTACTCAATGAGAATTTTATAGAGATGATACTGGATAGGATCAACCAAAATGTACAGGAGACACTCAAGAAATTCCAAGACAATAAAAATAGAGAATTTGAAAAAGCAAAAGAAGAAATAAAGGAAACCATACAAGCACTGTATAAACACCAAAGTGAAAGAGAGAACACAATGAATAAACGGATAAATGAACTCAGGACAAAAATAGACAACAATAAAGAAGAAAACTGCCAGGATATGGAAAACCTCAGAAAAAAGAACGAAACAGAACTGCAAAACAAAACGGAAGGCCAATCCAGCAGAATAGAACAAACAGAAGACAGAATCTCAGAACTTGAAGATGAAATGCTAATTAAAGGAAAAACCGAAGAACTATTAATTAAACAACTCAAGACCTGTGAAAAGAAAATGCAAGAACTCACTGACTCCATCAAAAGACCAAACTTGAGAATCATGGGCATCGAAGAAGGAGAAGAGGTGCAAACAAAGGGAATGCGTAATATATTCAACAAAATAATAACGGAAAATTTCCCAAATCTAGAGAAAGATATTCCCATACACATGCAAGAGGCCTCCAGGACACCAAACAGACCAGATCAAAATAGAACTACTCCATGACATATCACCATTAAAACAAGTTCAGAAACTAAGGAAAGAATATTGAAGGCTGTAAGAGAGAAAAAACAAGTAACATACAAAGGTGAACCCATCAAAATCACAGCAGACTTCTCAACAGAAACATTAAAAGCAAGAAGAGCGTGGGGTGAGATCTTCCGGGCACTGAATGAAAATAACTTCAACCCCAGGATACTCTACCCAGCAAAGCTATCATTCAAAATAGATGGAGCAATAAAAGTCTTCCATGATAAGCAGAAACTAAAACAATATGTGACCACAAAGCCACCATTACAAAAGATTCTGCAAGGGATCCTGCACACAGAAAGTGACACCCAACTTAACCATGAAAAGGCAGGCAGCACCAAACCACAGGATAAGAAAAAGCAAGACAGTAGAGAGTAACCTCAAGTTAGGTACACACAATCAAACCTTCAAACAACTAAGACAACTAAATGGCAGGAATCACCACATACCTATCAGTACTGACACTTAAATGTTAATGGACTTAATTCACCCATCAAAAGACACCGTTTGACAAAATGGATTAAAAAAGAAGATCCAACAATTTGTTGCTTACAGGAGACTCATCTCACCGACAGAAATAAGCATATGCTTAGGATGAAAGGCTGGAAGAAGATTTACCAAGCCAATGGCCCCTGAAAACAAGCAGGAGTAGCAATACTTATCCCTGACAAAGTAGACTTCAAACCTACATTGATCAAGCGAGATAAAGAAGGACATTCCATACTAATAAAAGGGGAAATAGACCAAAAGGAGATAATAATCATCAATCTGTACGCACCCAATGTCAATGTACCCAATTTCATCAAACATACCCTGAAAGACCTAAAAGCATATATAAATGCCAACACAGTGGTTGTGGGAGACTTTAACACCCCATTATCATCAAGAGATAGGTCATCCAAACAAAAACTCAATAAAGAAATCCAAGATCTAAAATATGCAATAGATCAAGTGGACCTAGTAGATGTCTGCAGAACATTTCATCCAACCTCTACACAATATACATTCTTCTCAGCAGCCCATGGAACCTTCTCCAAAGTAGATCATATCCTAGGGCACAAAGCAAGTCTCAGCAAATATAAGAAAATAGAAATAATACTGTGCATACTATCTGACCACAATGCAGTAAAAGTAGAACTCAACAACAAAAGTAAAGACAAAAAACATGCAAACAGCTGGAAACTAAATAACTCATTACTTAATGAAGAATGGATCATCGATGCAATAAAAGAGGAAATTAAAAAGTTCCTGGAAGTCAATGAAAATGAAAACACAACCTACCGGAACCTATGGGACACAGCTAAGGCAGTCTTGAGAGGAAAGTTTATAGCCATGAGTGCATATATTAAAAAGATTGAAAGATCCCAAATCAATGACCTAATGATACATCTCAAACTCCTAGAAAAACAAGAACAAGCAAATCCCAAAACAAATAGAAGGAGAGAAATAATAAAAATAAGAGCTGAAATCAACAAAATAGAAACCAAAAAAACCATACAAAGCATTAATGAAACAAAAAGTTGGTTCTTTGAAAAAATAAACAAGATCGATAGACCCCTGGCAAACCTGACTAAAATGAGGAGAGAAAAAACCCAAATTAGTAGAATTAGGAATGCAAAAGGGGAGATAACAACAAACACCATGGAAGTCCAGGAAATCATCAGAGACTACTTTGAGAACCTATATTCAAATAAGTTTGAAAATCTAAAAGAAATGGACAGATTTCTAGACACATATGATCATCCAAAACTGAACCAAGAGGAAATTAATCACCTGAATAGACCTATAACACAAAATGAAATTGAAGCAGCAATCAAGAGTCTCCCCAAAAAGAAAAGTCCAGGACCTGATGGATCCTCTGCTGAATTCTATCAGACCTTTAAAGAAGAACTGATACCAACCCTCCTTAAACTGTTCCACGAAATAGAAAGGGAAGGAAAACTGCCAAACACATTTTATGAAGCCAGTATTACACTTATCCCAAAACCAGGCAAAGACACCTCAAAAAAGGAGAACTATAGGCCAATCTCCTTAATGAACATTGATGCAAAAATCCTCAACAAAATAATGGCAAACCGAATTCAGCAACACATCAAAAAGATTATTCACTACGACCAAGTAGGCTTCATCCCAGGGATGCAGGGGTGGTTCAACATACAAAAATCAATAAACGTAATAAACCACATTAACAGAAGCAAAGACAAAAACCACTTGATCATCTCAATAGATGCAGAAAAAGCCTTTGATAAGATCCAACATCATTTCATGATAAAAGCTCTAAGAAAACTAGGAATAGAAGGAAAGTTCCTCAACATTATAAAAGCTATATATGACAAACCTACAGCCAGCATTATACTTAACGGAGAAAAACTGAAAAACCATTCCCTCTAAAATCAGGAACCAGACAAGGATGCCCACTATCTCTACTCCTATTCAACATAATACTGGAATTCCTAGCCAGAGCAATTAGGCAAGAAGAAGGAATAAAAGGAATACAAATAGGTAAAGAAACTGTCAAAATATCCCTATTTGCAGACGACATGATCCTATACCTTAAAGACCCAAAAAACTCTACTCAGAAGCTTCTAGACATCATCAATAGCTATAGCAAGTTAGCAGGATATAAAATCAACATAGAAAAATCATTAGCATTTCTATACACTAACAATGAGCAAATGGAAAAAGAATGTATGAAAACAATTCCATTTACAATAACCTCAAACAAAATCAAATACCTAGGTGTAAACCTAACAAAAGATGTGAAAGACCTTTACAAGGAAAACTATACACTTCTGAAGAAAGAGATTGAGGAAGACTATAGAAATTGGAGAGATCTCCCATGCTCATGGATTGGTAGAATCAACATAGTCGATAGTCCCCAAAGTAATGTACATGTTTAATGCAATTCCCATCAAAATTCCAATGACATTCATTAAAGAGATCAAATAATCTACTGTTAAATTTATATGGAAACACAAGAGGCCATGAATAGCCAAGGCAATACTCAGTCAAAAGAACAATGCAGGAGGTATCACAATACCTGACTTCAAACTATATTACAAAGCAATAACAATAAAAACAGCATGGTACTGGCACAAAAACAGACATGAAGACCAGTGGAACAGAATAGAGGATCCAGATATGAAGCCACACAACTATAAGCAACTTATCTTTGACAAAGAAGCTAAAAATATACGATGGAGAAATAGCAGCCTCTTCAACAAAAACTGCTGGGAAAACTGGTTAGCAGTCTGCAAAAAACTGAAACTAGATCCATGTATATCACCCTATACCAAGATTAACTCAAAATGGATCAAGGATCTTAATATCAGACCCCAAACTCTTAAGTTGATACAAGAAAGAATAGGAAATACTCTGGAGTTAGTAGGTATAGGTAAGAACTTTCTCAATGAAACCCCAGCAGCACAGCAACTAAGAGATAGCATAGATAAATGGGACCTCATAAAACTAAAAAGCTTCTGTTCATCAAAAGAAATGGTCTCTAAACTGAAGAGAACACCCACAGAGTGGGAGAAAATATTTGCCAACTATATATCAGACAAAGGACTGATAACCAGAATATACAGGGAACTTAAAAAACTAAATTCTCCCAAAACTAATGAACCAATAAAGAAATGGGCAGGTGAACTAAACAGAACTTTCTCAAAAGAAGAAATTCAAATGGCCAGAAAACACATGAAAAAATGCTCACCATCTCTAGCAATAAAGGAAATGCAAATTAAAACCACGCTAAGATTCCACCTCACCCCTGTTAGAATAGCCATCATCAGCAACACCACCAACAACAGCTGTTGGCGAGGATGCGGGGGAAAAAGGAACCCTCTTACACTGTTGGTGGGAATGTAGACTAGTACAACCACTCTGGAAAAAAATTTGGAGACTACTTAAAACACTAAACATTGATCTACCATTTGATCCAGCAATACCACTCTTGGGGATATACCCAAAAGACTGTTACTCCAGAGGCACCTGCACATCCATGTTTATTGCAGCACTATTCACAATAGCCAAGTTATGGAAACAGCCAAGATGCCCCACCACTGACGAATGGATTAAGAAAATGTGGTATCTATACACAATGGAATTTTATGCAGCCATGAAGAAGAACGAAATGTTATCATTCGCTGGTAAATGGATGGAATTGGAGAACATCATTCTGAGTGAGGTTAGCCTGGCTCAAAAAACCAAAAATCATATGTTCTCCCTCATATGTGGACATTAGATCAAGGACAAACACAACAAGGGGATTGGACTTTGAGCACATGATAAAAGCTTTAGCACACAAGGGAGGGGTGAGGATAGGTAAGACACCTAAAAAACTAGCTAGCATTTGTTGCCCTTAACGCAGAGAAACTAAAGCAGATACCTTAAAGCAACTGAGGCCAATAGGAAAAGGGGAACAGGTACTAGAGAAAAGGTTAGATCAAAAAAAAAATAGTAATTTGAACATCGACTTAGATATTAATAATGAAAGACAGGACTGTAAAATAGGTACAGTGTGTAGGGGGGTACTTGTGGAGAGGGGAGGATAAACGATGGAGATTAAGGTGAGGGAATAGATTGATGGACTTCATATACTTAGATGAGATAGAACCAAGTAACCTCTTGCAATTGCTTTAATTGGTGTGGGTAGGTGGTTAAGCGGGGAGAGATGGTGGGGTGATCTAATCCATGTACAATATAAACCTATTTGGAATTTTCACAATGAATCTCCCCTGTACAATGAATATATATTAATAAAAAAATTTTTTAAATCTTACCCATCAGTGGTTTTCAGCTATTTGTTGTTTAGAATATTTTTACTAATTTTGGCCTTTGATGTTGTAATTATTACATTAGCATTTTTGTTTGGTCTATCAAGAGTCACAATGATTATTGCTGAAATGATTTTGAAATCAGTAGTCACCATTTGTACAAAGAGAATTTTATAAATCTACAACCTATTATCAAATATCTCAAGAAGCTAAGATAAGAAAGCTCTAAGTCTTGCTGCTCACAAAAACTGAAAACAGACCCTTTTGCTTTATAGCCTGCCCTTCCCCATGTGGAGCCCACTGCACACCTTGAGGGAGGCTTCCCTGAATTCTTACACAAGTACTGTTCAGAAGTGATTTTAAGATAGTATGGTATCCTCTGTAAGTCCCACAGACGCAGGTTATAGGTGTCACTCATGTGAGTAACCTGTTCTAAGGGGGGAATGAGGTGGATTTAGATTAAGACAAGTGAAGATACTATTTGTTTTGTGGTTACACTATTCGCCTTCCTACAATCGACGGATACCTGTGGGGATCCAACTATAGATTTAGAAAAGTAACCCTAATCAGACTCAAATATTAATGATGGTGAACCCCTTAGTAACCAAGGCTTTCCCCAAATTGCCAGTTACCATTCAGAAATGTTGAAAATAGAATATTAAAGAAGGGCTTATTGAATGGCTAAAAAGAAAGGTATAAAAGGTATTCTTATTTAATGGACTTCAAAACCTTCAACTGCATAATTCCAATTTATACATACATTTATATATTTTCCATGTGTTCTTGAACATGTACAAAGATAAAAGTAAAAATTAAGAATTAAATTACATTCTTCTTGTATTCCTTTTGGATCCTTTCATGATACCTCCTTTTGTTAGGAGGTTTTATTAGGTTGTTTACATCCCAACATGGATGCCATTTCTTAATCCAAGTTTGCTTTTCATAAATTAGCTCATATAATTTACAACATGTATAGCTTAAGTATAAAAAAGGTATAATTTGGTTTTCTTAGCTTTAATCTTACCATGTTAGGTAAACTGTGGTTTTTCTGTAGGAATGTTACTAATAGGTGATAAGCCCCTTATTTTACAAATTTCCCAAACTATGATATAAACTTGATTGAAGGGAAAACTTTCTCATCAATACAACCCATCCTCCATGCAACTTCTGTTGAATGTGGTGTTTTAGGCCCTTCTCAAAGAGATGATCTAGTCAGAAGTTGGAAAAAATGAGAGCTATTTGAACGGTATTTTGTTGCTAATTTATATTTACCATCTCTAAATAATAACCTCTTACCAACTGCTAGATAATAAAGAAGAGTAAATAAATGTAGGAAGAAAGGAACCTGAAAAATATGCAGAGGAAAAGAACAGAGAGACAGGAGAGGAGAGTGGAATGGGAACAGAAAGAGAACTGTATGAAGGGAATTATCCACTGGTGCGTGAGACAAAGTGGCAACCTAGCCTTAGGCTATGAAAAGACTCAGGAAACTCCTTTCTTCTAGCAATCCTCCCCACAAATGGGGAGAGGTAATGGCTTTCCTTTTTCCTAGTGGGTTGCATGAATTGCTCAAAGTGCTACTGAAATACATCTTCAGGAGGATTCTGAAGCATGTCTGTATTTGAAGAGTCTAGTGACAGTGACAATGACAAATATCTCTTGCAGAATATTGAGAGATGGTAGAAAACTGTTGAAATGCAATGTTTTGTGATCCATGCACTGCAGAATATAAGCTTATTGATTTTTTTCTTTAAAGAAAATGTCCCTTTAATACATTCTGTCTGCATAATTGGAAAGCATGTGTTTTGTTTTGCTCTGATTTGACTTGGTCTTCCCAAAGGAAAAATAATCTGTGGATTCCATTGAAGATGGGTGGTTGTCAAGCCAAGTGTGATGTTCCATAATTATGAGGGCCTTAAAACTATTGGCATCTCTGACACATGAGTGACACGCATTGCAAGGAGGATTTATTCTTTTCTTCCCTCCCAGCTTCAGAGAAGCAAAATCATCAAACCAAGAATCAAGAAATAGTAATAATAAACTTGACTATACTTTTAAGATCAGTAGTCTCATCCTCATTAACAAAGAAGAAAGCTCATGGACGTAATCCACAAATTGATGGGATTTATCATCATCCTCATCCTCATCATAAATTACAAATGAAGCCAGTTAAAAAGATATTCATACATATGTAATATGTTGTTCTTAGTCCTTTTTAAGGAATCCATACTGCATGTTTTTCTAGTTTTATTGGCATAATATTTACAAATAAAAATTGTAAATATTTAAGGTGTATAATATGACATTTTTGCTGGGGGACAAGTGGGGTTTGAACTCAGGTTTTGTGCTTGCAAAGTAGGCCCTTTACTGCTTGAGCCCATACCTCCAGTCCATTTTGTTCCAGTTATTTTGGAGATGGGAGGGTCTCACAAACTATATGCCTACACTGGCCTTTAGCCACAGGCCTCTCCCTCTCAGCCTCCAAAGTAGGTAGAGTTTACAGGCATGAGACACCTGCCCTAGCAAATGTGATTTTTTAAAAGATATGTATACTTTGTCAAGTAATTGCCAAAAATCAAGCTAGTTAATACATTCATCACCTCATATAGGTGAAGTGAGAACACTTAAGACCTACTCTCTTAGCAAATTTCAAGTGTGTAATACATTATTATTAAATGCAGTGACCATTCTTTAAGTAGATCTTCAGAACTTAACCATCTCATAAGTGAAAGTTTGTTTCCTTTGTCTTAGTTCATTTTTAAATGATTGAAAGTAAATTGGTGGACTGGTAGAGTAGCTCAAGTGGTAGAGCATCTGCCTCGCAAGTGTGAGTCCCTGAGGTTAAAAAAAAAAATCAGCAAAACTAGCTGTTTCTAAACATCTCTTCTCTTGATGCTAATTGAATTCTAAAGGAGAAACTAAGCCGAAATATTTAGAATTGTTATCCTCAGACAAGCATTTGCAGCTTTTTAAATGGTTATCTACATGATGAATTGCACTGGTGGAGGAGACAGACATTGAATGCAAAATAAGAGGCTTTTTTACACCCATCTGGTTCCTAGTGAGAAATTAAGTTTTGGTACATTATTAGCTAATTTCAATCTATGTTGTGGTTTATATGAAATAAATTCTAGGAGTCTGTAATTCAGAAAGTGTCTTGGTCCTTTAACACTCTTGGAGCACTATGTGATTATTTCTGCTGGGATTATACTTCTTCAAAGAGAATGTTACCAGCACCTGCCTAGCAAGTGCTAAGTCCTGAGTTCAATCCCCAGTACTGCCAAATAAGAAAAAAAAAGAAAAAGAGAAAGGACAATGTTACCATATCATCTGCTTTATGAGTGCTAAGGAGAAAACAAACACTCGCTCAGTAAAATAATTAAAGAAAAACCCTCCAGAATAAATGATTTTACTTAATCCCAGGTCTTCTTAAAATAAATTTTACAACAATTTTTTGGAAAAATCATTTAAAATTCTTTTCCCTATTCCTAAAATAAGATACATTATTACCTAATTAATAGCACAAGAATTTGGTAAGACGTGGACGTGTTGATAATATAAAATAGGACTAAAATAAAAGTGTCTTATGCTTTAAGACTTAAAAAAGTTCAAATTTTTTGAAAATTAAATAGGGAATTACTTTGAAGTTGTTTTTTCTCTCTTTTTTTTTTTTTACATGAGGATTTGTGGCTACAAAAAAAATCGTAAATGTTAGAACTGAAAAGACTTTAGAAGTAATCTATTTCCAAATCCACACAGACAATTGAAATGCATTCTTTTGAAAGTTGTCTTCTTGCTGAATTTATGCTTTTTGAGCTTTTGAATAAGACTGAAACATAATCATGCATCAAGCCTTTTTTGAGCAAACTTCACCTCAGGTTTATGGTTCATAGTAGCAGATGCTTCCTTTTCTTGCAGGACCCTATCTCCTGGCAGGAGTTAATTTATTGAGGGATTTCGATGATGATGATGATCATAAGGATATGATTAAGATACCCCATGTTTTTTGAGTGCTTACCTTACGCCATACACTCTTTGAGGACCCTTGTACATTTAAGTTGGTTTACAGTATTACTTTGGGACCTGCTGGCATTATCTCCATTTCCAAATAAACAGACTGAAATAGAGAAGCTAAGCACTTTATCAAAAATCACGTATCTGAATAGTGCTGCGCACAATGGAATTTTATGCAGCCATGAAGAAGAACGAAATGTTATCATTCGCTGGTAAATGGATGGAATTGGAGAACATCATTCTGAGTGAGGTTAGCCTGGCCCAAAAGACCAAAAATCGTATGTTCTCCCTCATATGTGGACATTAGATTAAGGGCAAACACAGCAATAGGATTGGACTTTGAGCACATGATAAAAGCGAGAGCACACAAGGGAGGGGTGAGGATAGGTAAGACACCTAAAAAATTAGATAGCATTTGTTGCCCTTAACGCAGAGAAACTAAAGCAGAAACCTTAAAAGCAACTGAGGCCAATAGGAAAAGGGGACCAGGAACTAGAGAAAAGGTGAGATCAAAAAGAATTAACCTAGAAGGTAGCACCCACGCACAGGAAATCAATGTGAGTCAATGCCCTGTATAGCTATCCTTATCTCAACCAGCAAAAACCCTTGTTCCTTCCTATTATTGCTTATACTCTCTCTACAACAAAATTAGAAATAAGGGCAAAATAGTTTCTGCTGGGTATTGAGGGGGTGGGGGGGAGAGGGAGGGGGCGGAGTGGGTGGTAAGGGAGGGGGTGGGGGCAGGGGGGAGAAATGACCCAAGCCTTGTATGCACATATGAATAATAAAATTTAAAAAAAAAACACATATCTGGTAAAGGGTCAGGCTATAATTCAGTAATTTGAGAAAATGAAGCTAACGTGTAAGATGCAGCAGAGGCCGGAGATGGAGGTCAGATGGGATGATTATCTGCTGCAACGTTAGTGAATTCATTTTTCTGTTTTTTTGTCTCTTTTTAAATGCAAGTCAAAGAGTATTGCTTAACTTTTAAAATCACAGATATTAGTCAATCCCTGCTGAGGTTTCATGAAGAATCAGGTATGGTGATAAATGCTTTTGACTTTACTTTTGTCCTAATGATGATCTTATGCTGTAAATTTCTAGATTCAATTCTCATTTCATAAAAGAGAAAACTGAGGCATAGTTAAGCCTCAGTAAAGCAAGCTGCCCAACAATATGTGGTTAGTGCAACAGCTGTCTGCAATTGTCAATCTAGAACTTGAATCGGTTTGACTACAAAGCTCAGCACTTAGTCCCACATGGCATTATCTCCATATCACCTAAGAGACATTCACAGAGATCTATCATTAATAAAAAACTTCTTTAAAATCTTTCAGATCTTCTCTGTGAATTTGATAAGATCCAGGAAAGAGAGAATTGATTATAGGAGCATTTGTAAAAATCAATAGTGATCAAATGTATTTTAAAATATTAATCATTAAGTAATAATAATGATGGCTTCCTTTCTAAAGTGCAGTGCACTTTGCAAAATGGTTTTTGTGTAAATGATCTCAATTTATCTTCCCTAAATTTATGTAAGAATTTTTTGGGTAAGAAAAATGATCATTTAGAGAGTTCCACTGAAAAAACAGTTCTGGAAATAAAACCCAGGCTTCTATTTGGCAAATCCATGCGTTCTCTTATAAGCCACTAGTAAGTGTGTGAGGCATATACAGATTAGTTCTCATTCCAAAAGGTAAAGTCAATAGCAATATATTTAGTGAATGTGATGAGAAGTTAAACTTACGCTCAAGCTGAAGGTACATGAAAATTCTTATTATTCTTTAAAAATAAATCTTATTTTGATTGAATTACAGTGTTGGGTGATTGATCCAATTCTCTTCACATGTATATTTATAATTAGTATTCTATATAGTCCAGCAAAATCTGAGTGATTCATGAAGAGCAATCACAACCACAGGTATCAGTCTCCAAGAAATACTTCCGAACCGCATGTCAAGCATTTGAATAAGCTGTAATATGCCTGCACCATGAATCTTGTGTGATGCTTCCTAAGTGTGATCCCATACATTACACTCAAGTGAGTTTCTATGTGTCTTCTCCAAGATGGTAAACTTAAGTATAGATCTCAAAGGAGTATCATGAAGAAAAATATATAATGTTCCAAAGTTCTTACCATTTTTATTATTCCTCTTTTTTGCTCTCATTCATCCAATCAGAATTTGCTAACCATCTCTGGGTTTGGCTCTAGGTTTTGGCGCTACAAATAACAAAAAAGTCCAACATATGACCCATCCCCCAAGGCTACATTTTCTCATGGACAGCACTAGATAATAACACACAGATAATCATGTAAGTATGTATATCCTTACTAAGGGAAAGTGACATAAGCTGTGCTGGGGTACTGCTTTGGAATGAGATATGAAGGCTGAAGTTTGAACAGTGAAACCAACTAGCCTCATGAAAATTCAGGGTAGGAGTGCTCTTGAGACATGGCTTAGCTCTACTGCAAAGGCATTGTCCTAGAAAGGCAGTTGCTTATTTAGTAAGCAGGAAGTGGGCCTCTATTGCTATGGAACCCGATCTAGCTCTAAGAAGAATAGGGAATTCTCCCAAAACTAATGAACCAATAAAGAAATGGGCATGTGAACTAAACAGAACTTTCTCAAAAGAAGAAATTCAAATGGCCAGAAAACACATGAAAAAATGCTCACCATCTCTAGCAATAAAGGAAATGCAAATTAAAACCACACTAAGATTCCACCTCACCCCTGTTAGAATAGCCATCATCAGCAACACCACCAACAACAGGTGTTGGCGAGGATGCGGGGAAAAAGGAACCCTCTTACACTGTTGGTGGGAATGTAGACTAGTACAACCACTCTGGAAAAAAATTTGGAGGCTACTTAAAAAGCTGGACATCGATCTACCATTTGATCCAGCAATACCACTCTTGGGGATATACCCAAAAGACTGTTACTCCAGAGGCACCTGCACATCCATGTTTATTGCGGCACTATTCACAATAGCCAAGTTATGGAAACAGCCAAGATGTCCCAGCACTGACGAATGGATTAAGAAAATGTGGTATCTATACACAATGGAATTTTATGCAGCCATGAAGAAGAACGAAATGTTATCATTCGCTGGTAAATGGATGGAATTGGAGAACATCATTCTGAGTGAGGTTAGCCTGGCTCAAAAGACCAAAAATCGTATGTTCTCCCTCATATGTGGACATTAGATCAAGGGCAAACACAACAAGGGGATTGGACTATGAGCACATGATAAAAGCGAGAGCACACAAGGGAGGGGTGAGGATAGGTAAGACACCTAAAAAACTAGCTAGCATTTGTTGCCCTTAATGCAGAGAAACTAAAGCAGATACCTTAAAGCAACTGAGGCCAATAGGAAAAGGGGACCAGAACTAGAGAAAAGGTTAGATCAAAAAGAATTAACCTAGAAGGTAACACCCACGCACAGGAAATCAATGTGAGTCAATGCCCTGTATAGCTATCCTTATCTCAACCAGCAAAACCCCTTGTTCCTTCCTATTATTGCTTATACTCTCTCTACAACAAAATTAGAGATAAGGGCAAAATAGTTTCTGCTGGGTATTGAGGGGGGGAGTGGGAGGGGGTGGAGTGGGTGGTAAGGGAGGGGGTGGGGGTAGGGGGGAGAAATGAACCAAGCCAAGCCTTGTATGCACATATGAATAATAAAAGAAAAATGAAAAAAAAAAATGAAAAAAAAAAAAGAAGAATGGGGAAGATGGTGCAGAAAGGTCAGCTTTTATTGTGATCAGAAGCCGCCAGAGAGTTTTAAAGACTGCAATATGTTGACTTCTGTCCTATCTCAGAGGTAAGAAAATTGTAAAGAGCCAGATAGTAGATATTTTAGACCTTGTGGATGACGTGTTTTTCACTGTGGTGACTACTTAGTTCAGTAGCTGCTGAGTGAAACAAACTGTGGGTAATATGTAAGTGAATGGGCCTCGTAATGTTTCAATACAACTTCACTTTTACAAATAAAATTTGGAAATTTTATTATTAAATGTATCCTAAGAGATTATGCTGACTGTTATCTATACCTAAGGATGACTATAAAGAATTAGAATTCCCTATGCATTTCAGGCAGATACTCTCTCTCTCAATGTGGGGTCATGTTCAAAGAGAAGCCAATCCCACACCCAAACCTACCGATAAAGCAGTTGCAAATCTTTGCAGAGGCACACCAAAAAATGCTGCAGAAGATTCCCATTCATAAAAAATAAGACTGCCCCAAAATACCATTTTTTTCATATACTTCACATCCAAACCTGTCACCAAAATCTTGCTTCCCCTCTCCACCCTGTCCAAATCCAGCCTACATTGACTAATCTTTTTTCCTATTAAATTTTCAGAATCTGTTATTTTCCTTTGTGACAAGAGTCTTCAGTATTCATGGACCTCACTGTTTTTAAAAAATTAACTATAATCTTCAACATGGCTATCTTTTATTCTTCCCTGTATTAGTTTACAAGTACCGTAAATATAATCAATCTCTTGCAAATACACTAACTTCCGTGCCACTATTTCTTTTCTTTTTTCCCTTTTTTGGCCATACTGGGGCTTGAACTCAGGGCCTGGTGCTTGCTAGGCAGGTACTCTACTGCTTGAACCATTTTGCCAGCCCCTTGCCTCTATTTCTCAGTGTTGTTTTACCAGCAAGATCTCTAACTTGACTAAACTCCACTATCTGTACTAAAAGTGGCTGGATAATGATGCACAGAGCCTAAATTCCAGCCAAAACTGTGCTCACAGATATCAACACCAGTACCTACAATCCTAACAACTTTGCTTATGTAATTTGCTTGCTCACTTTTTGAAAACAATATCATGCCTTTTCCTCTCTTGAATATGTCTAATGGTTTAACACTGTGTGGCGTACAGTTTCAACCAGTGACCTTGTCACACATTTAAGTGAGAACATCAAATCTGTGCAACTGCTTCTATCTCTATCCATACACTTTATCTTCCCTCTGTGATAATGTATAAAGGTCACTGGCTCCCATCAAAAGCAACTCCTCTCTGGTGTTCTGAATCTCACCCTTCTCCACTTCTTCAGACCTCTACTTCACAATTCATGCTCCTTTTTCTGCATTTTGCTTTCCCATTTTCTTTTGAATTACCAACATCAGCTCATGCTAACAGATCATGGCTTAAGATCAACATCTTCCTGTAGCTACTGCCCCATTTCTCCAGTCCTTTTTTATTAGAATATATTAATTGTGCAGAGGTGTTTCATTGTGGTATTTATATACATGCATATAAAGTATTTTGATCAAATTTGCCCTATCTATTACTCTTTCTTGTTTCTCCTCTTTATAATTTTTTTCTTTCTTTTATTTTATCATTTTTACATTTACTTACACATATAAGTAAATGTAAATACATTGTTTGGGCCTCCTCTCCCCCACCCCCAGAAGAACCTGTTCGGCCCTCTTGTTCTCTGATTTTCTTGAAGGGAAAATATAGGAGATAATAAGAAAGATATAGCATTTTTGCTAGTTTGAGGTAAAGATAGCTATACAGAGAGATTCCTAGCATTGCCTCCCTGCACTTGTCTATTGCAACCCACATTGGGTTATCTCTACTAGACCTCTTCACTACTTCCTGGTCCCCTTCCTATAGTGGCTTCTGCCAGTTTAAGATTACTATATTTGCTTCTCTACAGTGAGCACATCAACCACATTCAAGTTTTAGGTTTCCTTCCCTTTCCCTCTTCATAATTTTTAATAGGTTACATTATTTTATTTTTATACATACATAAAATATTAATCTTTTCTTTGAAGCCCACTGTAGCTGGGCTTATATTACCACTACCCCTGAAAACTGTTCTTGTTAAGGTTAGCAGATGTGCCTTCGTGTTGACCAGTTCAATGTTTACTTCTCTTTCCTGGTCACACTTTATCTCTCAGATGTGTTTGACATCAGTAACAACTCCCTGTTCTTGAAAGTTCTCTTCTCCATCAACCACAGCACAATTTCATATTTTTCTTTTCCTTAGTTCACTGATCACTGAATCATTGTAAGACTGAATTGTTCTGTTCTCATTTTGTGCTTAGCTCCTTAAAATTTAGGTCTTAGGGGTTAGTTAAAGTCTTGCAGTTAGGCCACAGGACTCAAATTATATTTGTAGGATATTTCATCTAATATTGAGAGTTAGCATCCATATGCTAATGATGCTAACATTTATATCTTTAACTTAACCTTTTCAGACTTGTATGACCACCTACCTACGTGATGTTGTTACTTAGATGTCTAATAGCTCAATGCTTACTTGGCCAAAAGGAAACTCTTACTGATTCTTTTATTCCCAAATTAATTTTCTTCCAGTATTTTTATCCATCTAGTTGTTTAAGACTAAAGTCTAGAAACTATCCTGATTTCTTTTACCCTCACTCTCCCTGTACACCCAACAGTGATTTTGTTAGTTATATCACTAAGATATGTCTAGTATTGGTTCACTTTTCTTTTTATCTCTATAGCAATCTTAATACTCTATGTCACCATCATTATCATATGAGATGCAAAAGTTTCCCAATTAGTGCCTTGTTTCCATTTTTGCCCCAATTATTATGTTTAATTTTAAATTTTTTATAAGCTAGCAAAAGTCTTTTAACAGCTTAAAGCAGATCATATTACTTTACACCCTTGCTCAGAAGTTTTGGATTTCTACTGCTTTTAGATTCAAATGAACGAAAATGAAATCCTTCACCATGTCCTAAAAGATCTGTTTTCTTTCTTCCTTTATCTCTACTGTTCGGTCCCAGTCACTACTTTCTAGCCAATACATAATGGTTCTCTTATGTCACTGCCTTATTAACTTCTTGCCAAGTCTACCCAATTTAAAATAATTTCAAATTGTTTTAATTAAATTAAATGTTATGTTAATGTTATTTGTTATTTTTCTGTATTACTTTTCAAGAAGCTATTAATCATGTAAGTACCCAAGAGTGTAGACTGTTTGGTTTCACCACTCCATTCCAGCACTTTAAAACTATGTCTAGAATAAAGTAAGGACTCAAAAGTATTTATTTAATATATGGCCCTTGTTATGAACTTCCCCCCCAAAGGCTCATATGTTGAAGTCTTGGTCCCCAGCTGATGGACCCAATCATCGAGAGATGATTGCATCTTGAGGGCTCTGACCTAATCAATGGAGTAATCCCTGTTTGGATTCATATTTTGGTGACATTACTGGGAGGTGAGGAAAACATTCAGAGGTGGAGCCTAATTGGAGAAAGTAGGTCACTGAAGCCATGACCTTGAGTTTGAGGGCTATGTCTTATTCTGGGTCAATCTCTCTCTCTCTTTTTCTCTCTCTCAATTCCTCTCTCTCTCTTTGTTTGTTGGTTGTCATGAGGTGAGGAGCTTTCCTTTGATGTGCCCTTCTGCCATGCTATAATACGTCTCCACAGGCCTAGAAACATGGAACAGCTGACCTTGAACTGAAACCTTTGAAACCCTTTACTTATTATTTTTGCAAGTATTTGTCACAGCAATGAAAAGTAATTAATATACCGTATTTCTTTTTTAAATTCTCCAGCACTACATTTCTCAACTGTATTTTTAACCTGGTCATCTTTAATAATGGTCCAGACCTGGTCAGATAGACTTCTCCCCTTTAGGCAGAAGATTAGAATAACTCATGATTATATTAATATTTTACTTCAATAATTAGTAGAACCATGATTCACTGAGATTTCTTATGTGCTTTTATACATCCTCTACTTTACCTTTTCAAATTCCTTGGGATAAGTATCATTATAATAGAATATTTTTATTTGCCTGTATGCTATCTCATCCTAAAAGGAGCTGCTCTTTCCTGATTTTTTCAGTAATTCTCTAAAATCTTGTGTTCTGGTAAAATTGATCTTGCTTTCCTGAACCAAATGCTGGAAGCTTGACCTGAACAATCAGATTCTCCCTAGAAACCATTATTGGATTAAGATAGTCACATGAGCCAATCATGACTAACCACTCCTTTTCAGGGATTTTGTTGGAAAGAGTATGAAATTTGCAATTTTTGTCTGACTCAGAATTATGTAGTACCTCAGCTATCAGATTTTTTTTTTTTTAAAAAGGTAGATAACTTCGTTCTTCTCATGTATATAGCTCCTGCATAGGAATGAAACCAACCTGGGATAGTGAAGGTGAGGAAAAAGAGGTATTGTGTGAGTACAAGGACACTGCTTGTATGAAACTAGCACTTACTATCTCCAACACTTTTCATTCACCTGTGGTAATACAGTTCTTTTTGCCCCTAAACTTATTTGAATCCCATGAAGAAATTTTGTTGTTATTGTTTCATTTGCTTATTTTTTTGAGAACTGTTCTACGTTGCCAAGGCTGGTCTCAAACTCATGAGCTCAAGTCATCCTGTTTTCTCAGCCTCCCAAGTAGCTAGGATTCTTCCATGATAGAATTATGTGACCAATCATGATCCAATCTCTTTGGAGATTTTTTTTTGGAAAGAGTTGAAAAACTGCATGTTGGTGTGCAATTATTCTCATTTTCCAAGTGGGAAAAATGAAGCTCAGTGAAGTTAATAGCTTTTCCAGAAAGGAAATATCAAAGCAAGCTTATCTGACTTCAGATCCCATGTTTTTACCAATTATCCTCTGTTTCTCTACAGCAACACTCTCAGGAAATCTTCATGGATGGTATGGTAAAATTTTTTCTTCATGAAATCCTGTTTCCAAAATCAGACTCTATTAGTAAGTAGAATAGATCTAATGTGAACTGGCATTTTAAATATTTGAGGATTGTTACCACTTTAAATAAAGTCTTCCTTTGGAGTATATGCAAGATTCCACAAAGGAAAAAAAAACATATTATGTTAACATAATGCTTTGCATGTTATATTTTTTTAATTTCAATTATTGAAAAACCATTATTTTGTTACTAGACTGAACTTCATCTAACTGAACTGAATTGTGCACACTTAGAGATTATGTAAAATTGTATAGATATAGGATAAGAGTTAATCACCCAGGAGTGATGCAACAGATACCTATAATCCCAAGAACTAGGGAGGCTGAGGCAGGGAGACCAAGAATTTGAAGCCAGCCTGGGCTACATAGTAAATTCTGCCCCAGCTTGGACTCCATAGTGATACCTTGTATCCAAAAAAAAAAAAAAAAAAAAAAAGAAGAGATAATAAGAATTAATGATATTTAAAAGTTTATATTCACAATTGAAGTAAATGGGAAAAATCACTTACTATACCAAGAGAGTTTATTGTCTTTTTGGAAAGTAAAATATGAAAATTATCTTCCCCAATATTGGTTGGATTCCAAATTACATAGAATGAGTGTGAAAGACTAATGTCTTAAAAATCTGAAAGGTACTTAAATTTCTATTTTACAATATTGCAAGTATTACACAGTATACCAATAAGCATTAAAATGAACATTAGCTAATTTAGAAATGAGAATGAATAGACTAAAATATTCTTTGACTGATGGGAGAGGTTGATAGAATTCAATTATGGGCAATACTGAGAGGTGCCAAATTTTCAGCCTTACTCATATAGTTCTATCGTTTATTCAATTAATCATACCAGCAAACATAGCTATTTTAGATTCCTCCTTATTTTTGGTTCACATTTTTTGTCATTACCATTTCAAAGTGAGTATCCTATCTTATTGATTTTATATTCCCTAAAGTGTTCATACATAGAAACCTGCTTAATTCAGCATCTCTCGTTGCTCTATTGCAGTGTCTCATCTTCTCTCTTTAGGCTCTGCCAGCTACAATACAACCTCCACAGAGCTTCTAAGTGATTATTTAAAAGCACAGATTTAGACAGGTGTGGTGGTATACACCTGTAATCTCAACTACCCAGGGGCAGATGTAGGAGGATCACAGTCTAAGGCTCTCATGAAGCATGACCTAAAAAATAAAGCAAAAAGGACTGAGGGGATGACTCACGTGGAGCAGCGCTTGCCTAGCAAGTGTAAGGTTCTGAGTTCAACCCTAAAAAATAAAAAAGGACAAATTTGCATGAGGGGTGTAACTCAGTCGTGGAGTGCTTGCCTACTGTGCACAAGACCCTGGGTTCAATCCTTACTACTTCAAAAACCACAACCACCAAAAACACATTTGGCCATGTCACTTCTATGCTTAATATTATTGAAATCCTCACCTTTCCTGAAGGATAAAATTCACCCACAGGGTCATTAAAGAAATATCTACTTGTTAAGCACTGTACATGAACATGGTGCTATAAAATTTATTTTAAAAATTGAATATAGGTGCGTGGCTATCAAGGCAAGGAGATATCCAAAAGCAGGCAATTTTAATACAATATGAAAAGTGTTATTACAGAGGGGCACCCACTGGCAAGAAAAAATACCAGTGGGAGAAGACTTCAGGCATTCTGCTTTCAGGAAAGACTCCTTCAGAGAAGATGGCTGAGCTGAGTATTACAAAATCTACCAGGCTCAGAAGGAAGGAAGCACAGATGATTATCCATGCAGATATAGGAGCAGGAGAAAGAGGTCAAAGGATGCAGCATGATGTTTTCAATAGCTGCAGGTAATTCAGTTTTAAGAGAACATAAATGAAGTGAAAGGTCCTGAGTTCAAGCCCCAGTCTCTCTCTCTCTCTCTCTCTCTCTCTCTCTCACACACACACACACACACATACACACAAAGAGAATATAAATCATAGGAAACAGAGGCTCAGAAAAATGGAAAGGAAGTAGTTGTGAGGGATCATGAGGATCATATACACCACCCAGCTATCGAACAACAATTGCTTGAGAGCTTATTGCATGCCAAACACTGCTGAGGAAATGGAGTAGATCTGATAAAAAGCTCTCCCAGCTCTTTTGGAGTTGAGAGTCAAATATATAAATTGAGTGCAAATTCTGAAGAATGCAATGAAGGAAAACTCAATGATTGATATAAAAATTTGGATAGATAGACATTAGCTATAATGGTTAGGGGTGTCTTCTGAGCAGGTCTCATTTAAAGATAAGAATAAATGAGCTTGTGCAAAAATGGTAAGTGTCCCTGTTATGGTTTGGAAATGAAGTATCTCCTAAAAACTTATGTGTTAATAGTTTGACCCCCAGCTGGTGGATGCAATCACTGAAAGTGATTAGATTGAAAGTTCTCACTTAATCAATGGATTAGTCCATTGATGGATTCATAATTTGTTAACATTATTGCATATGATGAAAACTAGGAGTTGGGACCTGATTAGAGGAAGTAAGTAAGTGGAGACATGTCTTTAAGGCTATAACTTGTCCCTGCCCCTTCCTTTCTGTCACTCTCTGCTTCCTGGCTACTGTGAAGTAAACAGCTTGGCTCTACCATGATGTCCACAATGGACTGCCTTGACACATGCCCACAGCAATTGAATCGGTGACCTTGGGCTGAAACTATGAATCAAAATAAAGCTTTTCTCCCTTTAAGTTGTCTCAGATTTTTTTTCACACATGACAAAAGTCTGTCTAATACAGTCTCATTACAAAGTTTCTATTATGGGAAAGAGCTCAGCTTCTTTCAATAATTGAAATATGACTATTGAGGCTGAGGCTAAAGCCAGTGGGGTGGGGGAGAAGTTAAAAATAAGATCAATGATATAATAAGGAGCCTCTCCTACAGGGTCACAGTGTTCATGGTGACTTACAGGTATTTTATTTCAATTCTAGTGAGAAAATTTTCCCATGGTCTTAAACAAGCAAGTATACCTCAGGATATAGACTTTATATCTCTTGAATTATGAGTAATAAATAATAGGTTTTAAAAGCCAGGAAAGTCCATAATCATATTTTGATGCTTCACTCTAGAAGGTTGGATAAAGAGAGGAGTAAGTGTGAAATAAGACCAAAGGGAACCTTATCGATTAGGAGGATATTATAGTTATTCTGCCAACAAATGATAAAGATGGTAATTTTAGAAATAAATAAGTAAAATTAAATATTTAGGATTAAAATTACTGAAATTTTGTTGTAATCTGAGGATATAATACAGAACTGAAATAGTTTATGATAAAATTAATTTTTATGACATGATGAAGTCTGGTACCATGAGCTGATATTAGAGAATACAAAAGGAAGGGACGATTTGGATGAGATCATTACATTATTTCTTGGATTTTTGGAGTTTGATATATTGTGGGATATCCAAGGAGATATGTGTAGATGGAAGCTGGGTATAGAAATTTGCAATTCAGAGAAGACAAAGTCAGAGAGACAGATTTTAGAGTCATAATATGTAGCAGTTATACCCTGGGTGAACATGACATTACTCATGAGATGTATTTAAAATGGAAAGCAAAGTACAGAAAAAATTTTATCCTGAAAAATATCAATGGCAGAGATAGGATGGCAGTGTTCTCATTTTGAGATGGAGAATGAATGATAAAGAAAGGTAAATAAACGAGTTATGCCAGGGGAGTGGGAAGTATAGTGAAGGAATACATGTATAGCACTAGCAAATGATGCATGACCCCACTGAGATAAGAATTTGAGTGTCCTCAGGATCAGCAACAGAAGGGTCAGTGATGGTATTTGGTGTTTGTTAGAAGGTGTGATAATGGACCAGAGTCTGGATTGCAACGGAATCAGGAGTGAGGACAGGAGATGAAGCAGTTGTACAGAACATGGGTGGATCTTTGTGAAGTGACGGGAAGGAAAATGAGCTTGGCAGCATCTGAGAGTCATTCAAGTGTTTTTTTTTTTAAATTATGCAATACAACTCAGGATTTTTAAATGATAAAGGAAACTTGAAGAAAAAGGAAAACTGAAGATAAAGGAGAGGATCAATTGAGCATGATCTCAGACAAGAAGCAAGGAGTTGAGATGAGGATTCCTGGGAATAATGGCAAAGAATATTGATCTGGGAGTAGAAATCAATAACACAGTATCATTGAGATGCTAACATTCCAAGCTCCTTCAACATGGCATCAAGAACATTAATAATCCGTCTCCAACTTATTTTACGTCCCACCACTCTGTTCCCCACAATTCTGGATAATTTATGAACAACAGAAATTCACAGTTCTAAAAGCAGGAAAGTGCAAAATCAAAGCACCAGCAGACTCAGTGTCTGGTGAGGATCTGTTCCTCATAGATGACATCTGTGTATTCTCACATGGGTGGGAGAGGCAAGGGAATTTCCTTGAGCTTCTTTTGTAAAGGAGTTCATCCCACTCATGAAGATGAAGATGGAGACTTCATGATTTAATCACTTCCTAAGGCCTTACTTTTTAATACATTGCACTGGGTATTAGGTTCCAACATATGAATTTTAGAGGGCCACCAATATCCATACCACAGCATCTCAGTTTTGCCTAATACCTGTTTTCCTCACCAAACTGACCCTTCAGATCTTATGTAATTGTCTTTTCCAACTACTCATCTAGATGCACATGAATAATCTACACTTCCTTTCCCATATTTTTATAGATGTGTTTGCTATTCTCTTCCATGTTTATATACCTGGTTAGGATGAGCTCTATGAGGCCAAGAGTTTTATATTGTTTTTCTTTAAACCCTTGATGTTTCAAGTACAATGCCTAGAACATAGTGCTCTTTACAAGTCATTGGATGACAGAATGATCATCTATAGCATTCAGGTTAAATATGTAAGCTTTGATGTTTCCTCTTAAGATTATTCTTCTAATTGTTTAGATATAATATTCAGCTTGGACACTTAAAAAAACACTTAATATTCAGAATTCCTTGGCGTTCTACTTGATGAATGCTCCTCTTTTGCATTTTCTCTTATTACTTTGTGATATTGGGTTGAATAATAGCCATGTATGTGTAATGAGTAAAATATGTAACTATTTCATATCATTATATTTCAGCTTAGAAATCAGAATGAGTAATTGTTATACCTAATGTGTTTGGTTGTGCAACTTTCTTTGAATGTCTCTCCCCAACATGACTCTTACTGAAAAAATTAATTATGAATCTACTCTGACTGTTCCATTCATGAAGTGTTTTTTGTCAAGCATACAGCTATCAGTAAGACTAGCTTTCTTTACAAAGAATGCACAGGCCAAAAGACAGCAATAAGAAATAATGTTGACATTGTTTTTCTTTGATAGAACTTTTATTTGGAGCAATGGATTCCAACTCCACGCCACTGTCCTAGAATTTCTTCATTGGACATCATCCAAAGATGATTGGGACCTCCTGTCTGGAGTTTATGGAACCTCCTTTAGTTGTGTGGAAAAAACATATGAGATTGGTGTAGTAGGATACTCTAGATTGGAGCTGATACCTCCTTCCATTTGTGCAGAGTAGTTTATACATGAGGTAAGAAAATAGGCCTGACTTTTTCAAAACTCAACAGTCCTGAAAGGGATGTGGTAAGATTCCTTCCCTCTGTTCAAGTGGATGGAATGCTAACCTGACTGGCAAAGATTCAGCACATGATTTGGTACATTTATTTTATTAAATGAGTGATTCTCATTGACTTCCTACTTCATGATGCTGCTTGGACAAGAAAGCCAGTAGATATCTATCTTTATTCTCTTCTTTTCTTTACATGTGAATGCTGGGTGATTTTGTTCTTGTGATCATCTGGTGGTAAGATTTATTCTTGGAAGAAGAAATAGCTTCTACTTAGGTCTGGTCTAAGCAATCTTTTCTAGTTCAGTTTACCAAATAGTTGGGATTCGGGGTATATTAAACTTAATAATTGTGTTATTTAGCTTTTTGTCACAGTGGCAAAATACCTGAGATGAACAACTTAAGGAAAGGGAGATTTATTTTGACCCCTGGTATCAGAGTTTTCAGTCCATGGTTGGCTGTCTCCATTTCTTTTAGGACCGTTGGTAATGCAGAAGCATCGTGGCAGAAGGACCATGTTGCTCACCTTATGGCAGGAAGCAAAGAGTCAGAGATAGGGGTCAGGGATAAGGTGTACCCCTCAAAGGCATGCCCTCAGGGACCTATTTCTGCCAACTAGGTCCCACCTTCTGGTTTCTACCACTTCCCAATAATGCCATCAAATTATAGTCTGTCAGTGAATAATCCATTGATTAGGTCAGAGCCTGTTTGATCCAATCACTTTGAATCCTGGACAGGACCAAGCCTTCTACCTGTGAGTCATTAAGGTTATTTTATATTCAAACCATAATAATAATTAAGTGACATTTGATTTTCCATTTTATCTGTACCTGTTAAGGATTCCACCAGCATGGTGCCCATTAGAATTCTGGATAAAATAACATTTTATTGATTTTGAAGTCACTCTCTAAAACTTTAAATGCTGTCTCATCAATGGGACCAGCTACAAAAAAACACTGGGCTATAGTTGCATGTACATTAATGTACTTGAGAATCAAGCTAACTAGACCTATGCATAATTGATTAAATTTTTTACCTATTGAATTGTATCATCTTACATGTAACTCATTTAATAATGATGAGTAGTTTATATGAGATTCTTCCTTTTCCCATAGCAACAGACAAACAGACATGACCACTGAGATGAAGTCTCTGCTTGGAGAATAGGCCTTGCTCTTATACTATCCTTACATGTATCAAAGAAATTTACTTGAATGCTTTTTTTAAGTCATTCAAAGAATGAGAAGCAATTATTTCTCCTTTAAGAGAAACTGAATTCCTTTTTATTACATGTAACATAAGCCCTTGGATAGAGCTATTGTTAGACTTTAGGAGTAATTATCAAAGAAAATGCTAAACTTCCTTCACTAAAGACTTGTAGGAATTATCTTGGTAAGGCAGAGGTCTTTTTTTTTTTTAAAGAAATGGCATAACTTTTATGAATTTTGCATTTCTTTCCCAAACCATATACTATGACAAATTAATATTGTTATTGATATTACAATTACTATGAAAATTTATGGTTTAAAAACCCATGCCTTTCTCAGGTGTGTATAGTAAGTAACAGGGGTCTGTAATCTTTGTTTTCCTTCTCTGGTTCAGTTAATGATAGCTCCATTACCCGAAGTGCTCAATAAACCAACTGTTTCATTACACTGAAGACTTGATCAACAAAACTGCTAACTTCATCAATGTGAAGCTTTCCAAGTGAAGGGAGAAGGAATGCAAATTCTAGATATTGTAGCTTCTCCTTTTCAATTCAGAAAAATCTTTACAGTCCTGAGCTTCTCTGTGGGACAAATTGTGTGCATGTGTGGGCTTGATGTGTGTGTATTTGGGTTTGTTTGGGGAGGATAGAGGTCATTAATCTCCCTAAGCCACTCATACTATATTGACAGTAAAAGGATGGTATGATTCTACAGTACAAGTACATAAATCTACTTCAGTTTTGTCTTTGTTTTCTTGGAAAAAATCACATACCTGCAGAGTTTTGCCTTTACTCATTGAAAGTGCTCTTTTCAGATAGTTAATCACATTTTACCATTGTGTGGTGGCTTAGAAAATTTTCACAGCTGTTATAAGTTGCATATTTTATTTCAACTCTAAACTTAAAATTTCTTGGATTAATATTGTTCTGTAATTTAGCATTTTCTAAAGATGTGCTGCTTTATAACTATAAGGATACTTAATATGATAAATAGTTTTCAATATATTTGGTAAGGTTTTCAATAGCAATAATGCAACCTTTTGCTCTTTGGAACTTGGTTGATTTTATGAAGTCCTTTTGTGTTCATAAATAAAGCACGATTGTACTTATGGAAGAGTCACTAGACTTGTTCCACATTCTCTTTAGCTGGGTACAAAAAAACACGATTCATTGAGGGTATATATCTTTTTCATAGTGAACATGATATTGCCCAAATATAAAGTTTTAAAACTTCAAATATATTATAATAGCTAATATGACTGCTAAATAAATACAGCTCATATGTATGCATATCAATATGTATACAAATGACACATCTTTTAAATGACTTTAAAAAGAGGAGACCCTGCCAATCTGATAACAAAGAGTAGGAACAGATAAGTGATTTAAGATAATACTCTTTGTAACACAAGAAATTTAAAATTTCACCCATATCCAGATGAAGTATTCAGGGAAAAAAATAAGGTAATTTGTTTGTTTACACTTATTCTCTCCCAAGTTCAAAACAAGAAGCAAAAATGATAAATTATTGAGAAATTACTGTATTGGATCATAGAGTGTCACCCTGAATCACATACTATCTTTGTCTTGATCATCATCTGTTTACTGAACTAAATTACTTCCAGAATCCAAGTCATTCCTCAGTAGTAAATTAGACACATTCCTGGAAGAACCCTAGGTCCATGTGTATAGGTGTGATATACACATTGGGCATACTTTTTTTTTTTTTGCAGTACTGGAGTTTGAACTCAAGGCCTGTGCTCACTAGACAGCACTCTACACTCGAACCATCATGGCATTCAAAGCAAATGTCCTAAGGCCCTGCTCAGCTTTAGTCTACGTGCTGGAATCCTGTACCCACACTGGAGAGATGTCACCATGCCAAACCTCAGTGACATACCAGCATCATTGTTTCTTCAGGTTTTGGCCCGGCAATGCTAGGCAAATCTTATTAATGTCAGGGCATAGTTCCTATTTTGATGGTACTGGTGTTGGAACTCTGGGCCTCACAATTGGTAGACAGGCATTCTGTCACTTGTGTCATTCTCCCAGCCCTTCCTATTGTTGCTAGTTTTTGAATGTGGTCTTGTATTTTTGCTCAGGGCTGCCTTCTGATAGTGATCCTTCTTCCCATGCCTCCCAATGGCTGGGATTATAAACCCATGCCGCCGAGTCCAGCTTATGTTATGTTCCCTGGGTTGCCCTTGAACTGCTTCTGATCCACTGTACCTGGGATTACAGACATGTGCCATCATGCCTGGGATTCAGGGTATAGTTGTGATATTGTTCTTTGTGCCAGACTTGGATACAATAACAAGACTGCCACTCTCTCAAACTTTTCCACGGCCTGATCACACACATGTTCTACAGCTTGGGTCTCTAGAAGTAGAGAACAAGGTAACAGGCCTTCGTCCAAGAGGACATATGCTTTCTGTGTTACAGTTTTTGCTAGTACGACCATAGGAGTCCATGCATTTGGATGATAAAAGAGACATTCATTTAGTTGCTGATTCCAGACATTTGTGTGCTTGCTGTCATGCAGAACTATTCAAAAGTTAGGCTTTGATAAGGAAGATAGTTTGTGGATAGTACCCTTTTTGTTCTGCATTACTTTTCTGTGTATGTTAAAGTTTATTGAATTTGGGGATAGGAAAATATGGGAAGTTCTATGAAGATTTTGACTATGGTATCATATGATATCATATATTAGCTTTTAAAATACTTTGTATTTCTTAGATTGAAAAATCACTTCATAACATCTTTATGGACTCTGGTTTTCCTCTTATTTTTACCTCCTACCTTCCCATAACCTGGGACTCCCCCGAAGTAGATTAACTGTACTTGACTCCACCAATGCCTTTTCTTTTCTCTTCCTTCTCTCTTCCTTCCCTCTTTTTCTTTTCTTTCTCCTCTCATCTTTTTTCTATTGTCTTTATTTTAATATTCACAGGAGCAGAAAGTAAGTTCTTTTAGCAATTTAAAGAATACAAAGTTTCCAATGCTGTGCTTGGGAAATAAATTGAACTTCTAATAATTGACCTTTAAGAAAAGGTCAGTTTGAACATTAACAGTGTGTGAAAATGAAGATCACTAATAAATTCTAATCACATGAAAAATATCATTTACTTTTGGTGGGACTAGGGTTTGAACTCATAACTTGTTGCTCTGTGGGGTCTTGTGAATCATTTGCCTGGACTGGCCTTTAACCTCAAGCCTCCTAATTTCAGCCTCTCAAGTAGCTAGAATTAAAGGCATGAGTCACCAGCAACTGGCAAAAACATCATTTTAATATCCAATATGTCTATTTGATGGTTGCTTTTGGTTTTGTTTTTCCCTACACATCAGTGTGATGGTTTCATTAGCTCATTTCCACCAATAAGTACTAGGCCACAGTAATAAAATAAACATTTTTTTTCTGTCTCATCTGATTCTTTCCTCTTTGTCCTTCCTTATATCTTACTTATATGATGAGGGAAATAGCCAGCACTCTATGGAAACATGGGGAAAAGTGCATGTACCAAAGACAACCATTCTGGTGCCCAGTTTGACCTCCTGACTTCTCTGGATCCACATAGCATTTACTGTTAGGTTGTTTTCATTGGTTACTGTAGATCAGGAAGACAGGAAGGACTGTACTTTGTCTGCAGTGTCCACATAAAGTGTCAGGTCACCAAGCCTGAGTTCTACTACTTGTTTTGCCCTTCTCAGCAATGCTTTCCTTACATAGCTTAATTGCTTGGCCCTGAGGGAGGCCAGCTGTTGTATACTGCTTCAGCAAAGTCATGGAGGAGTGAGTGGAGCCCAGGAAAGCTTTAATACATATTTTATATACTTCTGATCTCTAATAGAAGCTACATAAATCAATTTGAATAACTATCCCTGCAGCTATATTTCTGTTATGAATTTTCTGCTAACTATAAAGATTTAAAAAAAAAAAGCCTAACATATCTGACTGATGAAAATATGCAGAAGGAAGTATTCTGCACTGTTTTTGTGTATTTTTTGTTTTTATTATTATTTTTCCCGGTACCATTCATTTTTCCATTCATTTTTCTTAGCTGTATATGGAGGTATAATTACTAAGTAAAAATTATATATTAGGTATGCCATGTGATGTTTTGATTTCGTAGGCATTGTGGAGTAAGAACCATCATGTCAATTAAGATTAGCTTGATTTTCTGTGTTTTAGTTTTGTATACTTTAAGTTAGACAAAAAAACAAAGTTAACCTAGGTTTCATGTTTGTCATCAAAAATATAAACAGAATCATTTAAGCAACAAAAAGCAAATCATCTAAAAAGGAAAGAAATGGTATTTAGAAAAACAACTCACCATTAACTTATTTTTGTATAGCATACCTTTTCTTATGGTACCATTTTGAAAGTGTTCAGATATATCAAAGCTACCATATGTAAATTTGAAGAAAACCTTCCTTCAATAATACTGTTACTTCAATAATATCCCAATACTTTAATATTTATCACTAACTCTATGTGTTACTTATTGTGTTCTAATAATAAAATTATTAGAAATTATTTCCATGGAATTCTCCGCACTCTTCATTTTACATAAAAGTAAACCGATTCCATGAGGTCTTGGTCTTTGTCACCATATTAATAAATACTATAGCTGAACTCCAGAATGCTTCTCATACCACTGAAATTCTTTTGTATGTTTGAAACTTATTAATCATTTAATTTTTTATTTGATTTTGTAGCGCTACAGTGACCATAAAAGACACAGACTGATTCAGAACCATTTTTTTAAAGACTTTCTCCTGGGACTTGATCATGGATGTAGCTAAAGGTCTCTGAGCTTTTGCCACACCAAAACTAAATGAGCCCAAGCAGCTCTGAGTGTGATGGGATTAGAAAGGGTTGTATCAGAGAAAAAGAAAAATAATCTAAGGGGCATCTATCAGCTGAAGAATGCCAGTAAAGATGATTCCAGTGCTTTCCTGGTTCTGCCAGTATCTGCAGCATTTCATGTCCAGGAAGTTTTGTGAGACACAGTGAGCTAAGTCCAGCCTTGCCACTCAGTTGGAAGCAACTTTTAAAAAAGAAATACAAATACCGTGAGAACTGTAAAAAGTAAAAAGAAAAGAGCTCATGTTTTCCAAATGAATGCAAGTTTCAAATGAGGAAAATGATGATAGGTGTTTAAAAAAAATGGGAGCGTACAGGGACATGACCATAATAACAAAACAAAGCTTAAGAAACCTCAGTGGTTTTTCAGTACAGATTTACATAAAGGTTCCTGTAAAAGCATGATTACCATATTAAATTGGTCATGGAACAGGAAATAGAACTCATTCTATTATTTTGTGCACTTTCCTTGTTTCATTAAACATCAGTAACTCTTACAATTGAACTATTTTATCTCTTCTGCTACAGATTCCCGAATTACAAAAATTCTTGCATTTTTCTTTCTTTTTTCCTTTTTTTTTGTGAATAGCAGATACTAAAAATACTGAGATAAAAAGAATGAAAATAAAAATAAATACAAATCTGAATGTATTATTATTATTAGTGAAAGAAATTCCTAAGAGTAGAAATGAGAGAAATGTGTCCATTGTGTTGGTATTTGTGCACAATGCTCAAGATAAAACATATTAAAAACTGACACCTAGTGCTTTTGAGAATAATATAGAAACAAAGTGAATGGCTTGAAGAAAATGGAAAGGTGTGATCTTTTAGAACACCAAACTTTCTTGAAAAGTAAATTGAAGCAGTAAAACTCTTATTTCACCTTAGGGATTGTTAGCGCTGCCTCTTTCCATCCCAGTGACTTGGGGGCAATTCACTAAGTCTGCTTGGATCTTTGAGGAGGAGATGATGTATGTGAGAGTGTAGAGTGTGAGGCATCTTACTCATGTTGTTCTATTATTATCCTTATCAACAGATAAGTTAACTTCCAAATTCCAGTGATCACAAATTCCCCAGAACAGGACTGACTGGCAACAGGGTTTTCAACGTCTTCAAACAATTAGTTGCAGTTTTCTTCCCCCTTAATGATTAAACTTCTTGTTCTCTTCCTGTAGCTCAGTGGCAGAAGTTGAGGGTTATTTTTGCCAGAGTCTTGTAGGAAATTCCTGAGAGTCACTTGCTGAGAAGTGTTCTAAGAAAATCACCCATCCTCACCCTGCAACCCTTTGCCAGAGAAGCTGCAGCTCTTTGAGGCTTGCTTCTAGAACCTTCTCCAGTGTGGCCAGTGGTCCCCGAAGAGGGCTTTGCTTCCTGGACCAACATAGTCCCTGCTACATTATCTACTCCACTATCTGACATAATATGAGAGTTTGATGTAGGTTCTTTCCCACTGTCCAGACTCAATAGTGGAAGTTTCCTGGGGGCCATCCTACTTAGTTCCTGTTGCACTTTGTATTACAAACAGCAAAAATATTTTCATGCAAATATAAGGCACATTCTTTTGATTTGTATGTGTGTATGTGTGTGTGTGTGTGTGTGTGTGTGTAGCACATAAGACATGTAAGAAGTGAATGGTCATATTTTAAAATGAGAAAAGAATATTAAAATCTGATTAGACTTACTGAACAGCCTCACAGAGGAAGTTCTAAAAGAGCTCTTCAGAGCCATCCTTGAAGTCCTGGAAGTGCATGTGCCAGGTTGCTTCTGAACATGCTGCTTTCCTGCTCTGATTGCACTTGACCTGTCAGCTGCTGACTCAGTCCTATAGTGGTTATACATGGCTAGAGGAATGTTAATTATTGGCTGTAACCTGCATGTATCCTGAGGAAAACTGCAAGGGTAACTACTCTTATTTGAGAAATACAGGCACATAGTGATATAAATTCCACACCTGCATGTATGGGCATTTTATGGACCACATATTTAGTAAGGAATGTGGCCTTTTCATCTTATCCCCGTGCAGGCATCTGAGTCATAGATCCACTGAACCAGAGAGGGCTAAAGTGGATCCCTCATGCAGAAGGGATCTTAGCAAGCATCTATTCTGATCACAGGTAAGGAATCTGAAGCTTGGAAAAGCTTAGTTCATACACCTAACTTATCACAAATAGTAAAAGTTTAATGGAAGAACAAAATAAAAAAAGTCTTGAATTATTACCTTAAGGAAGGTTGTTCTTAAACATTTTCATAAATTTTTCTGCTTTCTGTTGACATTAAAATATATTCATCCCTTTCTCCTGTTTAGCCAGAATCTACAGCAAGGATAAAATTCTACCTCTGTACTTGAAAGGTATGGAAATCCAGTTCGCTGTGTGCATGCTCAACTCTAAAAGAATAACTGATTCTATCCTTGTCAGCTTAAATTTTTTAGCTTTCCTTGAGACATGATGAATTGGGGAACAAAGGGAACTCCCTGTACATGACAGCAGCACTTTTGGGAGGCTGAACATGTACCTCTAACTCAAGGCTGAGTTATTATAAGAAAAACAGAAAAGGAAGGAAGAAGGTTTTAATTTTCCAGTGTTGAAGGCACTTTGTCAGGATGAGAGACAGACACACAGAACGTGCACAGACTTGCACTTCTATTCGGGGATGAGCAGGGCAAGTGTTTCATCCACACTGTCTTCAAAGCATTGTCTGGAATGCAAAATGACATGGTTTTTCTGGAATACAATTCCATTTGAAAGGCCAAGAGAAGGTGATAGGTTTTGGGTGATAGGTTTTTGCGCATTTGGGTGCCTTCAAAGTCTCTTTCTGTAACCAGAACAGAGATCTTCCCGAAAAGCTGTCTATAGAGGAAAAGGCGATATGGTTTAAACTCCGCTATGTCTTTCTTTGGCCTGCATTGTATAATTGAAGATATCTTCAAAACAGAAACAGACCATAGATTTATGTGGAGGGGAAAAAACAGAATATATGGACTGCAGAGAAATAGCTAACGATCATTGCTACTCCCTGGCTAAGGAATGCATTACTTTTAACACAATAGCTCATGTGCTTGACTTCTTCATAAAATTCAGTTCATCTGCATTTCCACCACCACATACATCTTCCTAAGTTGCTCTCATTTTAGTGCTACTTTCAATATCTCTTATATTACTTTTTGTTAATAGATAATTCAAATTCGGTACTACTGCTATTTCTACTATTTTTCTATCTGTCTTTCCTTTCTGATTGTCAAATCAGTTTTGCCCCAATGAATTTCATGGAATAGGAATTTTTTTTTTTTAAAAAATCTGTGGGGACTTGACATAAATTTTACATTTGGCTAAGCATTTCTGCCTATTTTCAAAGTTCATTTCATCCTTCAATGTCTAAAAATCCTATATATTCTAATAACACTTCTCTGATTTTCTTGTATCAAACTAATGTGCCCATCCAGTTAGGACCAGCCATGTGCATATGTGACCTATGGAGTGACATAGGATGCTATGGTTCAGAATGGTCTCACTTGGTTTAATGTGCTGCTGCTACCATCTTAAAACTTGATCAAGGGGCCCAGAGTTTTCATTTTGTGCTGGACAATCCCCTCCTGAAACCATTAGACCTTCCTGCAGATGACCTAAAGCTAACAATTTCATCTTTCTGTTTCAGCAATTATTGTCTACACCCTTGCTTTAAAGTTACTTTTGTGCATATCCATCCCCACTAGAAAGGAAGCTCTAGAAAGTCATAGGTCTCCTTTGCTAAATTTCTACAACTGTCTGGAACAGCAGTTCACAGAGTAAATATGTTGATGAGAAGACAAGAATACTTCTCAGAGCTCTCCAGGAAAGAACCAAGTAAAACCAACATCTACTAGAATAAGAACATGATGGTCTGAATATCTGTATTCATACAAAATTCATACATTGAAGTCTCACCCCAAATAGTGAAGAAGTGGGGCCTTTATGAAGTAACTAGATCATGAGTGAGGAGCTGCAGTGAATGGACTACTTGACTTTATAAAAGAGGCCTGAGGGAGCTGTTTTGTCCTCTTTTTATGGCAACACCTAGAAGATGCCATCTATGAGAAATGGATCCTTACCAGACACCAACTCTGTTGGCGTCTTGGTCTTGAACGTCCCAGCCCCCAGAACTGTGGGCAATAAATTTCTGTTGTTTGTAATTGGCTAATCTAAGGTATTTTGTTATCAAAGTCTTAATGGACTAAGACAAATACTAAAAGAGCTAAAAAGTTGTGCACATTTACTGTGCATCAAACATTGTGCCTTGCACTGTACAACCAAACCTCAACTAGTCCTCATAAACATGAGGAATAGGTACTTTGGTGACTTCATTTTCCAGATGAAGAAACTAAAGCAGAGAGAGGGAAGGTGTCCAAGGTCACACACTAAGTGACAGAATCAGGAGTGTATGTCAGGGCTGGCTGCTATACAATCAGTGAGTTTATATTCTTAACTCATAGAGAATTACAAAACTTTCATGCTATGAAAAAAAGCTTACGGATGTTATTATTGGAACCAACATCAAGTCTCCAAAATCATTCTGTCTCATTGTCTTAACCCTGAGTTTACAAAATCTGCCTATATATACCCAGACTTTTGAGTTGTCAAACCAGTTTCTAACAAGAAAATATTTTTTTAGATTATGCAAACATTTCACCAAGTCTGTCTGTAGCCCTCTAAGACATTTCTTCAATAACGAGAATGAAAACAGAAACTACCTTTGCACTTTCAAGTAATTTTTGACTCATAAAATTTTATGTGTAGAGAGAAAAAATACCTTGGAGACTAAGACAGAAAATTTAGGGAGAAAGGAATATTATGGAATGAGATTAACAAGGGATAGGGTCAAACCCATGTCAGCTCTTCAGGCCAAGGTTCTGTCCTTAGATACATGTACCAAAAAAGATCATGCTTTCCCATCCCTTTCCCAACAAATGTGTGCACATCAAATTCAGGGAGAATGACTACCAAGGACTATTGTGAAAGGTCATCTTGTCTAGTCTAGTTCGTTGGCAGTTTTTACTCATCTGTTTATTGTTAAAATTACATGCTTCATTTTTGTCGTAAGCTTTCCTTTTTACTAGTGAGTTCAAATATATTCTGTGGATGAGATACATACAATGCCTTGAAAACATTGCTTTAAGAATTTACACTCATGATCAGGATATTTCCAAACACGAAATACTCATGTCCTACCTCTAAATCTGTGTTGCACGGCTCACCAATTGTCCACGAGGCATAAGATCCAGGACTCCCAGTGGATGTCTGAAACCACAGAAAGTGCTGGCGTTTTCCCTACAGATACCTATGATAAAGTTGAATTTATAAATTAGATACAGTAAGATATAGGCATTCACTAATACTAATACAGAATAATTATAACAAACGACCATAATGAAGGTTATGTGGGTTTGAGCTTTCTTTCCCCAAATATCTTACTGTATTGTACTTCTCCTTCTTTTTCTTGTGATATCTGAGGTAATAAAATGCATATTTGATGAGATGAAGTGAGGTGAATGGCAAATGCATGTGACAGTGCTAGTCTACTATATAAAGATTACTTGAACATAAGTACTACAATACCATGAAATCAATCTGATAACCAAGATGGTTCCTAAGTGACTAATGAGCAGGTAGTCACTAGACAAAAGGATGATTTAAGTTCCAGGTGAGAGAGGGCATGTCAGGGTATGGGATCTCTTCATATTACTCAGTATGATATGTAATTAAAAAGTTATGAATTGTTCGTTTTGGGATTTTCCATTTAATATTTTTGGATCACATTTGACTGTGGAAAACAGAAACCTTGGGAACTAAAACTGAGGATGGGGAACTACTGCATTGTCTTTAACACATGAGAGACTGTTTAATTAAAACCTCATTGGATTGTCTTTTGTGTTTTTAAGCTAATTAAGTGTTCAGAAGCTTAGATCTTCTTACAATTGTTATCCACGTCAGAGGTTTTCAGTAAAAGATAATGCTTTTGCTCTCTTGTTCTGGTGGGACCATTATTGCCACATTCTAAGCTTCCTAGATCTTTGAATTATTCCCCAATTTTTTAAAATCCTTAATTGAATTGCTCAACCCCCCTCCTCCAGGAACAT
Source organism: Castor canadensis (assembly GCF_047511655.1). Taxonomy (NCBI): domain Eukaryota; kingdom Metazoa; phylum Chordata; class Mammalia; order Rodentia; family Castoridae; genus Castor; species Castor canadensis. Next base: position 76,331,967 of record NC_133399.1, on the reverse strand, counting down.
AATATGAGGAAATGAGAAGTTTGATTTTCTAGTTGAACAAAAGAGTATCAGTATAGCATCTGTCTACTTTTGCAGCATTGGTCCAAGCTATTTAGATACTCTAATTCTTCATTCATGAAGATCAAAGTTCCTTTCAGATAACAATGTGTACATAACTCTAAGGACAAGCTGAGCTAGTCTAATGTTCCCAACTTGATTCCTGTAGGATCTAATTCCAACACCTGAGTTCTTTTTACCACACCATGGCAAGAGCCACTTTGATCTTAAAATTGCTTCAAACTTTTTAGCATATTGATGTTTATCTTCCTAAGAAAATGAAAAGTATGATGTTCTATATATGTTAATCTCTAGTGGCAGATAATAAGAGACATTTATTACTTATTATTTAATGGATAAGTTGTTAATAATCTAGACACAATAGAGGATGTCTCCTTGCAATGATTCAGACAGCAATTTCTCTTGCACTTTTACATTCCTTACATATAGCTATATTTAAATAGATGTTATCACAAGAGCACACTGGGAATCACTTTGTGCCACAAGGCAAAATAAATCGACCATGTTAGATAAAAGGTTAATAGTCACCTTTGCTAAGCCCAACTTTTGCACCAAGTTTATTATCACCCCTGAAATAGAACCGCACAATCCATTTCAAATTTCAGGGCATAACATACTCTGCAGGGATCCCATAAGAGAAAACACAGGAGGCAATAGCTCCATTATTAGGGAAAACCACAACTTTGGTCGTGAGTGGAAAACATCAAATTCAACCTTGTGCTCAGTCTGCACTTAGCATATCGGCTTCTCCCAAGGTTGTGGCTGAAGTTTAATCTGCTCCCTCCCTGGAGTGAGACCTTTACTCTTGTGGCAGCCCCTGCTGATGATACAGAATTGAATAGGTGCAGGCTTCAGAGGAACCTTGTGATTAGTTTCTTCAAATGAACACAATAATGTTTAAAGGAAATAGTCTCCTAAACACTCTAAAATTTAATAAAACCAAGATGAATGAGGATTACAAAATTTCTTCTTTTATTACTAATTTATTTAAGTTCGAAGGAAAAATTCCTTTTTGGAGTTTTTTTTTTTTCAAAGTTCAAATTTCAGTCTTGTCTTACAGACTTGTTCTTCTCATCTCTTTTATCGCTTTTATTTCTACACACATCTGTATTAGTCATGCCCAGAGTAGTTTCACTGCGTGGTATCTGCATGTTGTATGGCACATTGCGTTCACTTCACCCAGGCTAAATGTGTGATAGATTTCTCTCTGCATGTAGGAAGATTGGAGGCATAGAAAGTGATACTGAAAGGGTCAAAGTCAGCAGAGGGAGTTGGAGAAGGTGGCCCCTGATGTGCTCTAAAAAGCCATCAGGGCTTTTAGATAATTAATTGCACAGGTGCAGACAAATAAGACATTTGATACACAAGGGTGGGCTAAGCATTTATCTAAGGTTGTCATAGTTACACAGTATCTGAGGACAATAGATTTGTTGAATGAGTGAATGAGAAAGTCATATAGATTCTGTACAAATACAGACTTCTACAGATAACACTGAGAGATAATCTTTGATTGTCATAAAAAAAATTCCACAAAGATAGAGAAACTAAAAGAAATGACTAGTTGCCTACTGTGTGCCTACCACTATGCTAAGGACTTTACACATACTATTTACAGTCATGCACTGTATAACAAAGCTTTGGTCAAGGACAGATCACACTTGTGATGGTGGTGCCAAAAGATTATAATGGAGCTGAAAGCTTCCTATCATCTAGTGACATCATGGCTACCATAATCTTATAGGATAATGCATTCCTCACATTTTATGATGATCTAGCATAAAAAATGGACTATACAGCCACTCATATAAAAGCACAGCACATACAAATATGTATAGGACATAATACTAGATAACTGTAAAAATGTTTGTATTGTGCTATTTTTAAATGTCATATTAGTGTATATTCCTTTTACTTAATTAAAAAAAGAAAAGTTTGACCAAACACAGTGGCACATGCCTATAATCACAGCTACTTGGGAGGCTCAGATTGGAGGACTGCAATTCTATATCAGACTGGGCAAAAAGTTAGAGAAATTTCATCTCAACACATAAGTTAGTTGTGGTAGCATGCACCTGTGATCTCAGCTATGTGGGAAGCATCAGAAGGAAGACTGTGGTCTGAGGTTAGCTTTGAACAAAAATCACAAGACCCAATCTAAAAGATAACTTAAAAAAAAGAATAAAGGGCTGTTGGCAGGTTTCAAGTTGCAGAGCATTTTCCTTGTAAGCATGAGACCCTGAGTTCAAAATCCCAGTGCCGAAAAAAAGTTTACTATGAGAAAGTATGCTGAGTTATGATGCAGCTGGCTAATACATCTTGTCTTTACCATGTCTCTGGATTTTCTCATGAGGCTACATTAAGTAATTGACCTAGACCATGTAGGTTTATGTTAATGCACTCTACAAAAGTCACATGATGACACATTGACCCCCATTGTTGAGCAATGCATGTATTCTCCATTTAAATATCAACAATCATCCCACTAAAGTATCTTATGGCAGCAAGACTTGAGGATGGTTCCCAATGATACCTACTTCTAAGCATTTGTGCATTTGTGTAGTCTCCTCTCCCAAGCTGACTTTTGCAACAAGTAGGACATTAAGAAAATGATGATTTCCAAAGCTAGACATTTAAGGACATTATGCCTTTTGCTTTTCTTTCTCTTTTAATACTTTTTTCTTAGGATATATTCATTGTACAGGGGGAATTCATTGTGACAATTCCAAATAGGCTTATGTTGTACATTGGTTAAATCACTTGTTTTTTCTTGGATAGCTCATCAGAGGGACGCCAATTGCCCTGTCTTGAGAACATTCAAGTAGTTGTGTGAAGAGAATACATGATGGGAGCCCAGGCCTCCCATCACTGACCTGCACTACCTTCCCAAGCATGTGAGAGAGCCACCTGGAAGCAAATCGTCCCACCCCAGTTAACATGACCACAGCTCCAGTCAATTTCCTCACGGCAAGATCAAGGAGAATCCTGACTTGTAGAATTTGTTCTAGTTGAACCAGAACCACACAGTTAAGCCACTACCAGATTCTTGACCCCCAGAAACTATGTATAATAATAAGTTTATATTGTTTTAAACCACTCTATTTTGGGCTATTTGATATATAGCAAAAGACAACTAATATAGACTTCATGTTACCCTCATTTTACAGATGAAAAAATAAAGGCTATGAGGGCTACAGATAGAAAATATTAATAACCTTTTATTTGCCACTTGCTAATAAAGACATAGACTATAGAGAAGGGCTGAAGCAGGGTAACAAGAACCAAGGAGGATTGAAACCAGTAGTGACTAAAAATCAGAGTTTATTTATTTATTTCTTCAGTAAATAATTCTTGACCATCTGTTATGTGCCAGTCACTGTGCAAGGTCATGAATATGCACCAGTGACCATCACAAAGTGACCTGTTTTCTTGGAGTTTACATTCCAACAAGAGCTGACTGATAATAAGCAAGCACACAAAAAGGGTAAATTATGAGATATAAAAGAAGTTGAAGGAGCATTGGGTATAGGGAAGAACAGGACCATGAGAACAGCAGCTTGCTGTTGCTTCCTTCCCATGCAATGCATTCTTGTGAAGAAGCCCTTTAGCTGCGCTTGCCTGGATGCAGTGCTCTGTCTTGAAACAGGAAACTTTTACATAGGGATTATTTCTTCCTTTTGTGCTCATGTATCCCATGTGTCTACAGCAAAAGCTGGTACACAGTGTGCATTAGTACATATTTGTTGACTTAAATTTTTGGGAGAATAAAAATTTTGGTGGATTTATTTGCTTAATGGGTTCAACTTTCTTCATTTTTTTGAAGGTGGGCAGGTTATTTAAGATGGAATGAATTCCATCAGTGTGGCTCATTTTCTTTTACCAGTAAAACAACACTCATTGTATAATAAATATGATTTTCATCTCAATAGTCATATTAGTAATTCATTTATGTATGTAAGACCCCACAATCCAAAAACAATATGCTAAAAAAGCAATAAGTATACTCCTAAAATCAAGATTTGAGGTGTGGTTATGGGATGCCTGAACAGATGTTCATGAGTCATGGGAGAAGTTATTGTCATTGTCCACACAATATATAATACATCTGACTAATTCTACCCAGGAAGAGTACATACTGGGACAACTCTGGGAAGACAGGGCCTCACTTCTTAGTGGCTACAACTACCATGTTTGGGGATATGTTTAAAGTCTTCTGGCCTCTGAAATCAACTCCACATTTATGAAAGGGAGAAATTAGGCAGTCATTAATTGCTGACTACAAATATATTGTAAAATGTTAATCTAAAATGAACTTCAAATGCCAGGAGTTCCAAACCCCTGCCCCCAAACAAAAGCCCAAAGAGGTAAAATTATTGTCTCAGACACACTAGCATGGGCTTGAGATGAATTCTTTCCAGGGTCCTTCTCTCTCACACTGTGTTTTTGTGAAAAGTCCATATATAGTCATCTATGATGATGCATGGGGGTTGGGCTAATTATTTCCAGTGGATTGTAATTTAAATGGCACTGAAGGCAGTATTTATTGCATAGCAACTTAGAATTTGAATTCTATAATCTGATGATCAGGCCTTAAATAATAATTCTATCATTTTCTAGTTGTGGAAATCCATCGGGCTATTTGGGAAAATTTCTTAATCTCTCTAAATTTAAGTTTACTCATCTATAATAATTTAGAAGTATAAGAATATATATTTCATGTGGTTTTATAAGGATTGAAAAAGATATCACAAGATAATTCTCAGCACATATAGTTTTATTAAATATTAAGTGTAATATTAATATAAAGTATTGTGTGATTATAAGTATGATTCCCATTATCATTAGCATGTCCTGAGGTATGAGAGTAAAGATAAAGTACACATCATGAGTTTTTGAATGACCAAAAAAGACAAAAAGTAGTTTCAGCCAATTGTTGGCACCTGGAGTTTGTGATGGTACAAAGAGGCAGAGATAGTGCTGGGAAGAGGAGATATCTAAAACTTTGGCTTCTTTCCCAGGTCCCTTCAAATAAACTCAGTGAAAACAATGTGCTTATTAGACCATACAGTATCAAAGCAGTCTCCTTTTCCTGTCATTCTGTCATTTCCAAGACCCTCAAAGGTAGAAATTCTGACTAACGGCCCTCAGCAGGAAAGTCAGGAAAAGCAATAGGGTGTCTAGTTGGTGATGCTTTATAGTTCAAACCAGACACTAAAAATAGAGAACTGGGGAATAGGACCCCAGTTTCTGAGCTCAAGAGCAAGCAGGAATGAATTTAGATACCAGAAAGATGAGGCAATGAGTCTTCAAGCCCATAATAGCCCATGAAATTCCACTACACAGAGGCTGGTCAGAGGTAAGCAATTCTCTGTATGTGACCAGCAATGGGATATGAATGAGGACGCATGGTAAATGACATGTTGGAGGGACACAGGGTACTTAGACTTTGAGATGCCAGTGTGGCCACAACCTCCTCGTCAGAATTAGGCATTCCTGGGATTAGCAAATCTTTAGCTCAGGAAACAACATGGGAGTGGATTTAGCCACAGCAACTAAAACCAAATCCCTGGAAATCAGCACGGAGAAGCTTATTCTCCTTTAGACAGGCTTAATTAAGAAATCTGATTAGATTTGATTTGTGTATGCACAAATACCTACCTTTGCTTTTTCTGGAAGAGAATTTGCTAGTCAGTCTCTCTATGGAGTTAGACAAAAATAGGACAGCTATGCAGCAGAGTCTACTGTGCATATAACATAAGACTTTATTAAATTTCAATATTTATATACATCATGAAACTTTATTAAAAAATATCAATATCTCTATACATCTATAATAAAAAGTAAGACTCATTTGTATAACATTGATCATGTAGGTGCTCACATATGCATGTTATAGGTCTTTAAATATGTTTACCTATGTGAATGAGGACCTTTGACTGCTGAATATTTCCATTTTGTAATCTCACAGTGGGGTATACATGCTGGCGGTTGGCACAAAATGACTTCCCAAAGATGTCCACATCCTCATCCTTACAACTTGTGAATACATTAGGTTACAAGGCAAATGGCAAATAAGGTTTCAGATAAGATTAACTGCATTAATCTGCGGATTTTTAAGATGAGGAGATTATCCTGAATTATCTATATAAACTCAGTGTAATTAAACATTCCATAAATGAGGAAGAAGACACAAGATCAGGGTCAGAATAGTATGAAATGAGAAAGACATAATTGCCTATAGCCGGCTTTGTAGATGGGAAGAGGTCACGAGTCAAGGAATAAGGGAAGCTGCTGGAAGCTGTCTGTCTCCAAGAGCCTCTGGAAAGGAATGAAATTCTGCCAACACCTTGATATTAGCCCAGCACAACATCTTTCAGACTTCTGACCTCTAGAACTGCAAAAGAATATGTTTGTATTATTTAAACCACTAAGTTTGTGATAATTTTTTATAGCAGCAATAGAAAACAAATATAATGATATATGTATTTCCAATTTTATGAACACAAATAATTTCAAAACTGAAAAATTCAGGAGATGCTTGAGCTCATAGTCTGAGAAGTCCCATCTGGAAATCGGATCCCAGTAACATCCATCCAACATCACAATAAATAATGCCTATGCAATCTTGTGTGTATCCTTTGCTACCTTGCAAACCTGCATATGATGCCATATATTTCCTAAACAGCAACACTTAGAGCAATTGTTCCCAGTTAAATGCTACTTTCTACAACCATTTATTTCTTTTTTCCTTCTATAATGCATTTTAATTAAAGGTAAGAGGAGAATAAGAAGGAAATGGGGAGCTAGGGCAGCTATAATGTGTAAAGATACTGCAGTCTAAAGCCTTATGCTCAGTTTGAAGGTAGAAAAACAGTGATTATAGATATATTTCTAAATGAGATTCTACATAAATCCTGGCTTTGAACGTGAGATTTGAGGTAAGTCAAAAAAGACCCATTTTTTTCTGAATACACACTTGGTTTTCTTAATATTTAAATAATTTTATTAATGAAGTCTAAGTCATAAGTACTCATTGAACAGAGACTGATCTTTTTATAAAATATGTCATTGCACCAATAATTATTGAGTAAATGCTTGCAGTTATTAATATTAGTACCATTTTTTAGCATAATAGTGCACAGAATTACTTGCCTAAACAAGAAAAGCGAACAATTGTAAAATCAAACAGTCAATGTGAGAATTTAAAACTGTACATAAGAGAGTTAATTTTCCATGATGGTGTGATCACATTTGAAGCTTTTTTGAAAAAAAAAAAAGTTAATGTTGGCTTCCTTTAAGGGTTCTCTCCTGTATTTAGACCAACTGGAATGTGGTTAAAGAAAACAAAACACGTTTTAACATTAGTGTAAGCAAACAAACCTTTTTCAATAACATCTCTGAGCACACACTGCTTTAGGTATATATTGGTGTCTTCAGTCATCACAGGTGACCATAAAACCTATTAGACACATATTAATGATGCGTAGAAGTCAATCACGAAGAGAAAATCAACAATATCTTGTTTTCTAATCAGTAGGCTAAAGGAAAAAGACAGTGGGAATTGCAGTAACTGCTGTTATATGTTATTGTCATCCATTATTAATAGCAATAATAATTACCTTATCATATAACTAGTACCTAGTCATATGTTTTAAAATGCACAAAGTGTCATTGCTTGCTATCTATCCATACACAATTCTCCCATTTCCTGATATTCCTTTTCTGTTTCTACTGTAAATTCTATGTAAGCCTTTCAGTGACATTATGGAAATTGACATCTTATTGAAAAGAGTTGGGGAAGTTGTTTGAATATGTATGCACATGAAGGTGAGGTAAATACACACACTTCAGTTAAATTCTGTAATAGTCAAAGGGGGAAATGCCACATAAACTTAATATTAAGAATGAAACTGCTCAGAGCTAGAGAAATTTGAATTGTAATCTTGTTTCATTCTTAACCAATTTTATGAACTATGGAAAGTTACTTATTGTGTTTGAAAATTTTCTTTGTCAAAGGTTAAGATCATCAGCTGCCTCATAGATTCGTTGTATTACATAAGTTAATCTAAGTTAAATATAGTATATTACCTATCCCAAAGTATTTTACCAGGTACTTTGGTTTTAGGATAAGTGGGCCTAGCTATGGAGGAAGGTGAGACCTTCACTGAGCAATGAGATATAAGAGAAAGTCTTCTAATGGCTTCCACAAAATTTTGCCTCCCCACAAAGAAGGAAGAGGGCAAGAAAATACATTTTCCATGCTGTTGGCTACTAGCTGCTTATGCCCGCTGTTGCATGAGATCATGAGGCTTGGTATTACTGCATCTATCTAATGATGGAGAAGCTAACATCAGGAGAAGTGCCAGTAGCTCCTTCTTCCAGAATGACCATTGTGTGGTAGGAAAACCCTGTTGTTTCAGGACTGGGAGGGGAGGGTGTTCTGGTATTTTCAGCTGAATCCTGACCCTGATAGAGATCTATTACTATTTATTTTTTAATATAGTACAAGGTATGTCACGATCAGATCCATGTTTTGATATATTTCTGTATGGGAGAGAGAATTCCAATTGAGAAAACTCTAGAAGACTTCATGGAAGCAAGATTTAAGCCCATTGGACTTTGGTGGGTTTCATTCTTGGATCCGGAGCAGCTGGAGAAGGGTGTGTGGCAGAATTCCACTTTGAGGAAGCAAATTCTTCCCGCAGGTGTGAGTAATAGTTCAAGCTTCAGTCTGACAAAGAGGGAACAAAAGAGATATGTGAAAATTTGGAGCTTCTCACTTAAAATTGCAGGCTGTCTTCTTTTACAAATCTTTTCCTAGTGTATTATTGGATTATGTGGGACTTACAGTAAATGTGGCATGGGTTTAGTCTGGCTTCAATTTGAAGAGTATCTTAAGAGTTTTAGAACAGATGACACCTTCTTCTGTTTGAATTACTTTCTGAATATATTATTTTGTAAGAAAAAAGTACATTAATTTAGTTTGAATACTGGTAAAACAAACCCATTGATCAGTGTTTATTTTTTTGTCCAGCAAAATATTATGATTTGTTTCAATATGCACAGGCAATTTTTAAAGATCAGCTATCCTTAGTGCTTATTCTGCATGATTTCAATAGTATCATTAAGTGATATGGTGTGATGATATAGCAGAGGGCCAATGGGTAAAGATTTAGGGGCACAGAAGAAGAGGGGTGTATGCAGCAATCTCCTCCCTCATGATTCCACAGTGCAGCGTGGGAAGGGCTGCTTCTATACAGCATGGCCCAGGCATCAACACAGTGTCCTAATGGGCTGACAGGCTGACCACACCCAGAGCTCCTTAGTACAAAACCTGTCCCTCCATGTGATAGCCCTGCCCATTATGGTCTATGACACACTTGGTTTCTCTAAGTAACAGGAAACCTATTAAAGAAACTTCAGATCCAGGTTCAGAGACAGATGTGTGATATCAAGGTAGCTGTTGGTTCCTTTGTATTCCCTGGGTAAAAAGGTGAGACTTGCTCACTATCACTCAGTATCTCGTCATTTTGTCATCTATTTGGAAACATTTCAACCTTTTCCAAAAGGTTTATCTTTTGTAAGATTTTTTCAATCAACATTTGTGGAATTGTTTCCACTATTTGTTGTGGAAATCTATTTCTGAAAACCACATCTTTGATTACCTTACTCATTAGAAAGAAAATAGCATGGAAAAGAAACTACAGAGTTCCTAAGACTAGACAAAGACTGTGGCAGTTATTAAATACTATGTTAGTAAGTGTTACAATTTTGTTAGGCAGGTAATGAGGTAGCAATATTAAGTCCTATGATTTTGTAAATGAGAATTTGTTCAACATTACATGTTAGCAAAAGGTGAACTTAGGAAATGACTTAGTTTTGACCTTTTCCAAGACCATTCTCTTTCCATTTTGTTTGTTTATGGTTCTGGGATTTGAACTCAAAGCCTCACAATTGCAAGGCAAGTGTTCTACCACTTGAGCTATGCCCAAGACCTTTTGTTTTTGTCATTTTTCAGATAGGGTCTTGCTTCAAATTTCAATTCTCTGTTTCGTATCCCTTGTGACTGGGATAACACACGTGAGTCACTGTGCTGGGGCCATTCTATTTTCTCTATATCATTCCATATTGTTGAGACATAGAATAAAAAGGGAAAAAGAGAGAAATAAAGGATTATAGACTAAATTCAAATATATGATTTTAATTTTTAGTCAGTTTGTCAAAAGTAATTGATCTTTTTTTGCTTTTCTTAAGGCTATGCATCTTAAATATGTAATGAATGAGGAGTTAAATCATACATTGGCATGAAAACAACAAATATTCCCTTTGCAATTAATTTATCTTTACACAAACAAAAAACAACATTTGCAATTATTTTCAGTTGCATAGCTACTATAAGCAAGGTACATTGTTACATGTGAGTTTAAAGACATGGTCCCCGTCTGCCTTTTACTGGATTATATTATGCCCATATATCATGAAGTTTAATTTTTCAACCATTTTAAAAAGGAGAATAGGTATTCATTCAAGGCTAGAAAACATATATTTGAGATCAATTCTCATTTTGTAGCACTGACAATTAGGGTATAACATAATTAATGGCTACAGAAGAATAATCAATGCTTAGTTTAAAAGGGATTTCAAATAAAGAATTTTAAACTTTAAACTTACTGTTTAAAATTTGAACATTAAATAAATATGATATTCAAAATACTATGATTTCCCTTTTTACTTTGGATTGCATTGTTTTCAAATGACTCCAATAATAAGAAATATTAATTGATCTCAAATATTTGCCACAATATTAAGAACATTCAGCAAACTGGAAACCATCTCTTTTAAATAGTATAGCTTTGCAGATGCACAAGATACCCACACTGTATTCATTATGATTTACGACATAAGTTTTGTTAGCTTAAATGCATGGTAGGCTCTTTCTTGTTAATGTAAATGGAACAAACCAGTGATATAGATAGAAAGGGAAATAGAGTAGAGGAAGTAACACAAATATCTTTGATTATCTGGGTTGTTTTTAAATGTTTTGTTTTTTCTCCTAGTTATGTTATATTCCCTTTCTATAATTAAATTAAAATGGTTATACCTGAATAATTAAATTTCCCCCTATATGTTTCTTTGATAACATCTAAATGTTACAGTGTAACATATATAGTCAAAATGTGGTACAAAAGTCTAGTAAAGCAAGTAGAACTTTATGCTTTTAATCACCGCTTATTAGATTTATTGGTACCAATATGAAAATAGAATTTCAGCTTACTGTCATTTCCTTACACTATGTTTTTCCTAATTCTGGAGGATGAGATTATATAATCTTTGTTTTCTGTGTTTTATACTTTTTGAAGTTTTTTTGGGGGTGGGTTGCTGAGGATTGGTTTTAGTACCTTGTGAATGCTACAAGCTCTACTGCTGAGCTACACCCCAGCCCTTCTCTGACAATTTTAAATACGAAAATAAGCATATAATTTATAATTAGAAAAAATAAAATTGGCTTATTTTGAAAACAATCATTTTATTTTTACTGTAAAGAAAAATACTTGCCCTGTTGAATGCCTTAATGAAGGCATTGCTCATTAAGGATTGTAAGAGGTACTTAAATCATTCCTGCTGAAAACTCTGACTCTTTCCTTGGGCTCATAAGTTACCTAAAAGCAGAAGAAAAGCTTGGCATCTCTGCCTCCATTTTGTATCTGTCTTTGTCTGAGCCATTCTTTCCTGCAGTCACCTTGGGTTCCAGAAAGGACAGGACTGTTCAAGAACATCTTTATGACAAGGGTCAAAAACTATTCCCAAAGAATAGCAGAGCCTGAAGGACAGACCACCCCCTAAACGAGGACAACTACCTACAGGGATGAGTCTGCACCCTGGAGCAACATTGATCATCTCATGGAAACCAGATCGCTTACCTCAAGTGATGACAGCAAGAATAATTTCTCCAGAGCCCTTAAAGAACAAGGACTGAGACAACAGTCAATCAGGCCTCATCTGACTAATCCTGACACAGTAGGTTGTCAGACCACCTGCTTGGTGCCACCTTGGATCACTAAACACACCTGTGACTTGGACTGTTTAACTATGCATATCTTTTATCCTCTGCCCTAATCCTTTGTCTATTTAAAGCTAAAGCCCATATCTGTGTCCTAAAGATGAGTGAAGATGGGCTGAAGTGCTTACTTCCCACAGTATGTCCTTGGATGTGTAATAAATCTACTTTCCCTGCCCTTTACTGTATCTCTTTATTTGGTGGCTCAACCTGACATCTGGAAGCTCAGAAGTCTGGGCCTGAGGCCTAAAACTCCAGTTTCAGAATGACTTGCTCCTCTAGGATTAAGCACTATATTGTACTGGGCGTGTTAGGGTCTAAGTTAATAGATCCTGGTGTGAGGGTGCATGAGTTCAGCTCCCAGCTTCTGTGGCTTGTTACTGGTTTCACTTTGGCAAATGGCTCAACATCTTTTCTTCTCAGCTTCCTCTTCTGTAAATAGTGATAATATTACTACTTGTCATGTAAGATTGTTGTGAAAGAGTCAATGAGCTAATAAAGTCCTAACAATGACACTTGGTATACAGTGAACACTCTATAATTCTATTTACATATTCACATGAATTATTTACTATGGAACATTCTAGAAAATTTAAGTCCAAAAGTGGAGAATTGTAGAGCAATATTAAAAAATAATGTGAAATACCCAGTGGCATTATACTCAGCCTCTTTTCTCTGTGGTATTTCACTGCTCCAGATGAAAGGGCAACTGAGTAGTTGCCCTGTGATTGAGGTGGACAAAGTCAGCAGGTTCATGAGCACTGGACACAAAAAGTAACTTAGAAAAAAAGAAATGCAGATGTCCAATTAACAATGAAAAGTTCTCACCCTATTAGTTATCAAGGAATTGCAAATTAAAATAAGGATATGGTTCACTTAACAAATGAACAAAGACTGCAAACTAAAGGGTAAAAACCAAGGCTTAACAGGTCAGATATGTGTTCTTATACACTGCTGATGGGATGGAAGGAAATTTGTTAAACCTTCTGAAAGTAATTTAGCAATATACAGAGAAAACAAATGGTCAAGACCTTTGAGTTGGTAAGTTCTTTCAGGAAAATTTTTGCTAAGATAATATTGATGAAGCAACATTTGTAGCAGTAAAAATTTGTAGTAATCTAAAATTTTAATAATAGGTGATTAGTTCAATAACTTAGAGTATATATAATCTCATGATGGATACTGCATAGCCAGTACAGGGGAATAGATAAGTACTTTGCAGTGACCTAGTCTGGAAGCACTACTTCAGCAGTGTTTAAGTTTCCTCTAGGTCCATGAGTGTGGCCTCCTGGTCTAACTCAGACCCATGCTGCCCCTACTATGACTGGGAAGTTTGGGATGCATATCTGAATGTGATCTGCTCTATCCTTTTTTTTTTTTCTTTAGGAATCTAGTTTCCAGCAGAGTACTTCTGTTCTCTGCTTTTCCCTAATGACATATTCTTTCTCCAGAGGCATGTTCTGTCTCCTTGTACTAGCTAGTGTTTCCCAAAGTAGGTTTTAAGTCTGCCTCCTTCTGTGATTCAGTCAGGAAAATTATTTGACTATCACATTTTGCCATGTATTGTAGCTCAGCTGTGGTTCCATTTGTCTATCCTGTTTTATGTCTCTTTTTCAAAAACTTGATGGGGCATATGCATTATTTTTTTGAAGAGACTGCCCAGACACTCCAACATTTGAAACTTCCCAGAAATAAAAGCCACATAACAATGTACCTCGAAATGCAAAAGTTATTTTAGATGAACATGCAGTTATGATCTCACAGTTTTTGAGGGTCAAGAACCCAGGTGTAGCTTTTCTGAGTGCCACTACCTCAAGGTCTCTCATAAGGTTGCAGTCAATTTTGGGGTAGGGTTGTGGTCTCATCTAAAGGCTTAATGGGGAATTCATTTTCAAGCTCACTTATGCTATTGTTGGCAGAAGAAGTTCCTTATTATCTGTTATCCAAAGGCCTCATCACTCAGCAGCTGGCTATGTGGGCCTTTTCACAGGATGGCTGACAACATGGAAGCTAGCTTCCCTCAGAGTGAATAGTTGAGAGTACAAGAGAGTTTGCACAAGGAGAAACCATAGTTGCTTAGTCACTGTAAGAAAAACGATATTTTCTATCAAAGTATATGTCACCCTCTTAGATTACTTAAAATTCCCCAGGTCACCATCTTAGGTGACTTGCATTGTTTAAAGGATTCCTGTTTTTTCCAGATTCTTGTATAGTCCCATTGCCTGCAAAAATTGCCCACCAAGTTACATGCCCTAACCCATCCCATAAGCCTTTTAGCCAATCAAGAAAGATTGTGAACCTTTGACTTGGACAAATCCCAGGTGAAGGGCAGCTACAACTGCATCAGGGATATAAGGAGGAGCCACTGTCGGCCATTTTGTGCTCATGAATCTGCTCAGCTGAAGTGAGTACATGCTTGCACTCTTTTGATCAAAATAAATTGCCTTGTCAAGATTTTCTGTCTCTTGTGTGTCTGTTTTCAGCACCAAAAGGTCTTTAATTCATCCCCAAAATTTGGGGGCTCATCCAGGATTTTACATTCCATCAGAGAAGGGGAGCCCTGGCCCTTCCCTGGGGAGATGTGTCCTGCTGCCTGGTTTCGGCAGCCCTGAAGTTTGGCCTATGGCAACAACTTTCCAGATCTGTGAACGAACTCAGACTCCAGAATTTCTTTTCTTTGTTTTTAAACCCAAGAGATTTTCTTAGATTACTTTATTTATTTATTTATTTAGTAATTCATTTATTCATATGTGCATACCAATGTGGGTAAAAGAGCTCTGAAGACAGGGACCACGGTGGCCACATGAGTTTTGTGCACAAACTAAGACAAGAAACATCACGGGGGTGACCAAGTAATGTCTTGGTGGTCAGGATACTGGAAGGTGTGTGATGTGTGAAAGAAACATGTCAGGTGACATGAAGGGAAAGTGGAGTTCTGATCTGCAGTTCTGAGGTGACCTCATATTGTTTAAGGTGGAATTGGATTCTTGAATCTAATCCAGATCAGCAGCTTATACTGATCTGTATGCTATCAAGAGGTGCCCCAAGCTACCCCAAGGGGTGTGGCTGGAGATTGACAAAGTGAAAGGGAATCAGAGTTCCAGAAACTTCCAAGGCAAAAGGGGTTGGTTGAGTTCCTGATAGAGCACAGTTGGGGGAAATGAGAAATAAAGGCAGCAAAAAGGGAGGCCAACGAATAAAGGTCCAGGATAAAATACTCTCTGAGAGCCCCTAGGAAAGATGTTAAGATATTGAGATGATAGTCCACACACTAAAGGGAAAAAGAAACAAAGAATGGTCAAATATGGTTGTTTTATCTGGACCCAATAACTGATCTTAAAGCTTTTGGTTTTTTGATCAAAATTTGGGTCTGACGAGGACTGGGTCTGCCAACTATTAGTTCAACATGTAAATGACAAGAACCCAGTCACTCCAGAGGAGATAGAATATGCCCTTTGTTGGAGACAGAGTCCCATAGTCTTGTTTCCAATTGAAAAAAAGAAAAAAAAAAACCCATCTAACTGGATTTACTCTCTTCCCTTCCCCACCCTGCTCCTTCGGCTTAGGCACCAGAGCTAGCTCCCACTTCCCCACCTCCCTCTTCCAGCACTTCCACCTCCACCTCCCTTCAACTTCATGCCCCTTGCCTCCCTACTTGAAACCCCTCCCTACTTCAGCTTCAAAGGTAGTAGAACAATGTCATCAAGACACTGAGAATCTACCTTTTCCTCAGTCTGAAGAAGAAAAATCCCACTCCCTGTTTCTTCTCAGGGAGGTTCCCCCTGGAGGAGGTGAAATTGCCCCTCTTACCAGCTCTGAGGCCCAAAATTTTAAAAAAGAGTTGTGACCCCTTCTTGAGGATCCCTTTAAGCTTTCAGAACAGGTTGATCTATTTCTGGGACCACAGATATATCTTGGGCTGAGTTAATGTCTATCTTGGGAATTCTTTTCTCAGGGAAGGAAAGAGCCATAATCCATAGAGCAGCAATGGCTATCTGGGAGCGTGAACATCCCTCAGGACAAAGTGCCTAATCAAGATCCCTAATGGGATAACAGCACCCCAGGGCACTGAGAAAATATGAGACTTGAGAGATTAAATAATAAGGGGATAATCAGGGGGAGGTGATTAACACAAACATTAGCTTTATAAATTTCCTGGGAAGCCAGGGACTTAGTATTTCACAAATAAGTTACAATTTGCTGAGACTGAAGTAAAATATCTGAGACATTTGATCAGTAAGGTCCAATGAAGGATTGGTCTAGAAAATATAGAAGGAATCACTGGTATCCTGCTCCCAGGAACAAAACAAGAATTGAGAAAGTTCCTTGGTTTACTGGGGTACTGCCAGTTGTGGATAGACTTATATGTCCTTAAAACTAGATCTTTATATCTCAAATTGACCCAAAAGGGACCAGACCCCCTTCTTTGGACCCCTGAGGAAATAAAACAAGTAGATGAGCTAAAACAAGTCCTTGTCACAGTCCCAGTGCTAGACTTGTCTTCTCTTGAACAGCCTTTTCACCTCTTTGTAAGTGTAAACAAGTGAGTTGCCCTTGGGGTGCTAACCCAAAACATAGGGGTCAACGTCAACCAATGGCTTTTTTATCTAAATTCCTAGATCCTGTCATCCAAGGTTGGCCTGAGTGCATTCAGGCAATAGTGGCTATACCCATTCTAACCAAAGAAAGTAGAAAAATAACCTTTGGGGGAAGTCTAGTTATTAGCACTCCCCATCAAGTTAGAACAATCTTAAACCAAAAAGTGGGTAGATGGCTGCTGTCCAGGATCCTAAAGTATGAGGCTATCTTCCTAGAAAAGGATGAATTGACTTTGACTACTGTGAGGCCCTAAATCCAGCCACTTTTTTGGAAGGGGAAGCAGGAAGGAGGAGCCCTGCACATAAATGATTAGATATTATTGAATACCAAACAAAAGTAAGGCCAGACTTTGGGGAAACTCCTTTCCAGACTGGGTTCCATTTCTCTGTGGGTGATCCTCTTGGGTAATTGAGGGAAAAAGACATAATGGGTAGGATTTGACTATAATAGAATCAGGCTGACTCCCTAATAATTGGTCAGCACAGATTTGTGAATTGTTTGATCTAAATCAGACTCTTAAAAATCAGCCCACTAAATTAGTTTTAGAGACCAGATTACCTTGAATTAAATGCCTTCCCATAGCACTACTCGGGATAAGGACAACCCCTCAGAAGGACATTGGCCTCTCCCCTTATGAAATGCTTTATGGTCTTCCTTACCTTATTTCTGTTACTGATGTGCCGATCTTTGAAACTAAAGACTATTTCCTCAAAAATTATATACTTGGATTGTCCTCTACCTTACTTTCTCGTAGAAAAAAAGGGTTGTTAGCACAAATACCTGCACTTGACTTTCCTGTTAACCTGCACCAGCCTGGTGATTATGTGCTGATCAAGACCTGAAAAGAAAATAAGCTTGAGCCAGCTTGGGAAGGACTCTTCCTGGTCCTGCTGACCAAGGAAACAGCCTTCTGGACTCTGGAGAGGGGTGGACTCATCACACACAGGTAAAGAAGGTGCCCCCCACCTGACCAGAAAGAACAATGTACCATGCTCTCACATCCAGGAGAAAGCAGAGTAACTTATTAAGACTATAGTGAAATTATTCTTTCTCTTTCATCTGGAAAATGGTGTGTTTATTACTCATGTAACTCAGAGTACTCTTCCCTTAACTGATGCCAGATTCTTCTTTGTTGAGACCTATGTCCAACTCCAGCTCCAAGGATACTCCTTTTATACATGTCCCATCATAGGACTTACAGGGAAGCCTGGTATCTGCTCAGAGTGGACAGATGTGGGGTAAATCACTGGGTATAAAGGATACATGTCTCCCTTTTATGACAATCCTATGAGCTGACCAGACCCCAAGACACTGGTAATACTCCAATTTCCACCATCCAGTACAATTGACAGTCTTTTAGCAGACTACAGTTGAAATTATAGCTGTTTCAGACACACCCCTCTCCTTACAAAGATAAAACTGTGACATACTTAGATTGGTCATAGAATGCTCTTGGAGTATGATAAAAGAACCACCCATATTTCGTAAATATGGGTTGGGGGTGGATGCTTCAGGAACAGACCCTTTAGGTGCCTTTGAGCTCCGTATAGCTCCCAAACCCTCTCAGGGGACACCCAGTTCTACTTCTGCTTCAACATTATCTCCACATTTATGCAACAGTTGAACTCAAGTAACCATAGTAGAAATCAAGGATCTAAAACAAACTATGGCTATTGAAATCAGGTACAGGGATACAAATGCTTGGATGGAATGGATAAAATATTCTGTCCACACATTAAATAAGAGCGATTGTTACTACTGGGAGGCCAGAGTCTCAGGTGGTCCTGTTTTCATTAGGATGGTCCTCAGATCCAGATGGAGTGTATTGCATGTAAGCTCTGTTTCAAGATGCCACAGCTTGGGGTAACGAATCCTGCTGGACATTATCACTACTGTTCCTAGAGGTCAGAGGTCCTACAGGTCAGCCCCCAAGGACTGTTAAGCCATGTGTCCCAGGTATCAATTATACCTCATGTCTTACCAGGCAGGGGGGATGAGTGGCAAAAAGCCGGTCCTTCAACAGTTTCACAAACCAGTCCACACTCTTGCTGGGCAGAGCCGATGTCTGGTGGTATTGTGGAGGACCTTTACTTGAGACTCTCCCAGGTAACTGGGCAGGCACCTGTGCTTTGATGCAGTCAGTGGGCAATCCCTTTCATCCTAGCATTTAGATCCCCAGCTCATGCTCAACACCTAGGAAAAGGAGGGACGTAGGCATAGACATTGAAGCCAGTCTCAGAAGCTCCTTGGGTCCCCCATTTTTATATTGATGTCATTGGGGTTCCTAGAGGTGTGCCAAATGAATTTAAAGCCAGAAATCAAATTACAGCAGGATTTGAATCACTAATCTTTTGGTGGTTCACCATAAATAAAAATGTGGATTGGGTTAACTATATTTACTGTAACTAAAAAGGTTTGTTAAATATACCAGGGACTCTATTAAAGGAATAGCACAGCAATTGGGACCCACTAATCAGATAGCTTGGGAGAGTAGGCTAGCATTAAACATGGTGTTGGCCAAAATGGGAGGGGTTTGCATAATGATTGGAGTTTCGTGTTGCACCTGTATACCAAATAATACAGCCCCCAATGAAACTATTAGTAAGGACATACATGGATTAACTACCCTATTCAGCAAGCTAGCTGAAAATTCAGGTATAAATGATCCCTCCACTAACTTAATGGAAAATTGGTTTTGGAGATGGAAGGGCTGGATGACCTCAATCTTAACCTCCTTGGTCGTAGTGGCTGGAGTTTTAATTTTAGTAGGATGCTACATAATTCCTTGTGTCTGAGGACTAACACAGCAGTTAATTGAGACAGGCCTCACCAAACAATCACCTCCACCCTACCCAAAAAATTTGTTCCTATTAAAAACACAGAAACATGAGTGCCAATGGCTCCTAAATGAGTTTAAAGAAAGAATTTAAATTAAAAGAGGGAGGAAAGTGTAAGAAAAATGATCTTTTCTATCAAAGTATGTGTCATCTCTTAAATTACTTAAAATTCCTCAGGTTACCATCTTAGGTGACTTGCATTGTTTAAAGGGTTCCTGTTTCTTCTGGATTCTTGTACAGTCTCATTGCCTGCAAAAATTGCCCACCAAGTTACATGCCCTAACCCATCCCCTAAGCCTTTTAGCCAATTGAGAAAGACTGTGAACCTTTAACCTGGACAAATCCCAGGTGAGGGGCAGGTACAACTGTGTCAGGGATGTAAGGAGGAGCCACTGTTGGCCATTTTGTGCTCACATGTCTGCTCAGCTGGAGTGAGTATATGCTTGCACTCTTTTGATGAAAAGAAATTGCCTTGTCAAGATTTTCTCTCTTGTGTGTCTGTTTTCGGCACTGGAGGGTCTTTAATTCATTCCAAAGGTCACCAGATCTCAGAATTGACACAGATTTTCCTTTTGCCATGTCCTATCCCTAGTGAGAGACTAGGTCTAGCTCACACTCAAAGAAGAAGGTCACATAGGACATGAATACCAGGAGTCTAGGGTGATCTAGGGGACATTTTATGGAAAATTAACATTTTCCATAAGTCAGGCACATGGATTTTCTCATTTAACCTCCATAACAGCCCAATAAGTCAGTTGATAAAATTCTTCTATTTTTAATATGAGAAAGTTGAGGCTCAAAGATGTGAGGTTTAGAAGCCCTCAAGATAGCCAAGTGGCTGATTAGTGACTAGAAATATGACAGCCTGCTCACAGGCTGTCCACTTAGCTACCTGGAAAATGAGACCATAGAAATCAAATCTGTGAACAGATTCCATGACCTGAGTTTTGTTTAAAAAATCTTAGAAAAAGGAGGAAGAAAATATATTAAAATGTTAGAAAAACATAAATATTTTTCTTAAACTTTTGAAGTGAAGGGATTATAGGTAGATATTTTTTCCATTCTTTATTTGTTCATATTTATTTTCTTAAACATACATTTATGTAATATGGGAAAATCCCATGATCAAAACAAAAAGCCTATTCTCACAGGGTTTATGCTAGCACATCAAAGGGATAGCAGTAGAAGTGGTCTCCCCTGAATACAGGCAATAAGCAAAACACACATGTAATAGATTCCACATGAATTGATTTGACAGTAGACAGGTAAAAAATAGAACTTACTCCAAACAAGTTATATTTTTATTTGTCAATTAAAAATTTCAATTGACACAAAATGGTACATATTTATGGAGTATAATATATTGTTTCATATGTATGTGTGTATTGTGCAATGTTCAAATCAGGGCAAGTACATCTATTTCAATAGTCATCTTTTGAATGTTACTCTTTTCTAAATAGTGCCAATGATAAAATACTCTTTTCCCCTAGAAAAGTCTTCCTGGATTCTATTCTTACCATTCCCTTTCCTGTTCTTATCTGGTTAGCTTCAGCATATAGAAAATAAGCACATGTATGTACACACATGTATAATAATGTCAAATAGGGCTACATTTCTCAAAAATTATGAAACAGAGACTAAGGACACAGAAGACAGAAAGGGGTACTTTTTATGCAGGGAAATTCAACAGGTGATATATAAACAGGGGCCTGAATAAATGGAGAAACATGTCTGATCAGAAATTAATAATAGCAATAACAACAATGCTTGTATAATGAGAAATAGAGAAAACCAGAACTTGGTCATGCCACTGTGGCCTGCTATCTTTGAACATTTTACTCTTCATTGATTTCCTTATTTAGTCCTTGGGCCATTTTAGTTCATTTTAATTGAATGCCTACTAGGTATCAAGGGCTGTGATAGGCACTGGGAATTTCAGACTAAGTGAAAATGTGTATGTCTGTTCTTACATTTATTTTGGAACAGAATAGGGAACACCATTGTTAATCAATGTATAACTGAAATATGTGATTGAAAACTTCAACAAGTATTGTGAAGGAAATGCAAATGTTTCCAAGAGAGAAGAAAGCATGAGTGGGTGTCAGTGAATAATCTGAAACAGAGGTCATTGAACTGCAGTTACCAATGACGTTCTTTTGGGAAAGATTATAGAATGAAAAGAAAATTAGGGTAAAGAAAGAATGTTGAAGATTAAAAAAATTAATGGTTAAGGGTAGAGGATGGGCTGTAAAAGAGATTGAGAATAAGCACTAGAGATGTGGGAAGAGCCTAACGGAAAGGGTTTGGAGGAAGGGGGCTTTTTAGACAGAGGGGGTGGCACTGCTGAATGAAGAAGTGAGGTCAGGTGAATTGAGCAGTGAAAAGAATTTTTTTTCTTTTTTTTTTTTTTTTTTCTTTTATTATTCATATGTGCATACAAGGCTTGGGTCATTTGTCCCCCCTGCCCCCACCCCCTCCCTTACCACCCACTCCACCCCCTCCCTCTTCCCCCTACCCCCTAAATACCCAGCAGAAACTATTTTGCCCTTATTTCTAATTTTGTTGTAGAGAGAGTATAAGCAATAATAGGAAGGAACAAGGGTTTTTGCTGGTTGAGATAAGGGTAGCTATACAGGGAGTTGACTCACATTAATTTCCTGTGCATGTGTGTTACCTTCTAGGTTAATTCTTTTTGATCTAACCTTTTCTCTAGTTCCTGGTCCCCTTCTCCTGTTGGCCTCAGTTGCTTTTAAGGTATCTACTTTAGTTTCTCTACGTTAAGGGCAACAAATGCTAGCTAATTTTTTAGGTGTCTTACCTATCCTCACCCCTCCCTTGTGTGCTAAAGCTTTTAACATGTGCTCAAAGTCCAATTCCATTGTTGTGTTTGCCCTTGATCTAATGTCCACATATGAGGGAGAACATACGATTTTTGGTCTTTTGGGCCAGGCTAACCTCACTCAGAATGATGTTCTCCAATTCCATCCATTTACCAGCAAATGATAACATTTCATTCTTCTTCATGGCTGCATAAAATTCCATTGTGTATAGATACCACATTTTCTTAATCCATTCGTCAGTGCTGGGGCATCTTGGCTGTTTCCATAACTTGGGTATTGTGAATAGTGCTGCAATAAACATGGGTGTGCAGGTGCCTCTGGAGTAACCTGTGTCACAGTCTTTTGGGTATATCCCCAAGAGTGGTATTGCTGGATCAAATGGTAGATCAATGTCTAGCTTTTTAAGTAGCCTCCAAATTTTTTTTCAGAGTGGTTGTACTAGTTTACATTCCCACCAACAGTGTAAGAGGGTTCCTTTTTCCCCGCATCCTTGCCAACACCTGTTGTTGGTGGTGTTGCTCATGATGGCTATTCTAACAAGAGGTGAGCTGGAATCTTAGCGTGGTTTTAATTTGCATTTCCTTTATTGCTAGAGATGGTGAGCATTTTCTCATGAGTATTTTGGCCATTTCTTAGTGTGGTTTTAATTTGCATTTCCTTTATTGCTAGAGATGGTGAGCATTTTTTCATGTGTTTTTTGGCCATTTGAATTCCTTCTTTTGAGAAAGTTCTGTTTAGTTCACTTGCCCATTTCTTTATTGGTTCATTAGTTTTGGGAGAATTTAGTTTTTTAAGTTCCCTGTATATTCTGGTTATCAGTCCTTTGTCTGATGTATAGTTGGCAAATATTTTCTCCCACTCTGTGGGTGTTCTCTTCACTTTAGAGACCATTTCTTTTGATGAACAGAAGCTTTTTAGTTTTATGAGGTCCCATTTATCTATGCTATCTCTTAGTTGCTGTGCTGCTGGGGTTTTGTTGAGAAAGTTCTTACCTATACCTACTAACTCCAGAGTAGTTCCTCTCTTTCCTGTATCAACTTTAGAGTTTGTGGTCTGATATTAAGATCCTTGATCCATTTTGAGTCAATACTGGTATAGGGTAATATACATGGATCTAGTTTCAGCTTTTTGCAGACTGCTAACCAGTTTTCCCAGCAGTTTTTGTTGAAGAGGCTGCTATTTCTCCATTGTATATTTTTAGCTCCTTTGTCAAAGACAAGTTGGTTATAGGTGTGTGGCTTCATATCTGGGTCCTCTATTCTGTTCCACTGGTCTTCATGTCTGTTTTTGTGCCAGTACCTATGCTGTTTTTATTGTTATTGCTTTGTAATATAGTTTGAAGTCAGGTATTGTGATACCTCCTGCATTGTTCTTTTGACTGAGTATTGCCTTGGCTATTCGTGGCCTCTTGTGTTTCCATATAAATTTAATGGTAGATTTTTCAATCTCTTTAATGAATGTCATTGTAATTTTGATGGGAATTGCATTAAACATGTAGATTGATTTTGGGAGTACAGACATTTTTATTATGTTGATTCTACCAATCCATGAGCATGTGAGATCTCTCCACTTTCTATAGTCTTCCTCAATCTCTTTCTTCAGAAGTGTATAGTTTTCCTTGTAGAGGTCTTTCACATCGTTTGTTAGGTTTACACCTAGATATTTTATTTTTTTTGAGGCTATTGTAAATGGAACTGTTTTCATACATTCTTTTTCAATTTGCTCATTGTTAGTGTATAGAAATGCTAATGATTTTTCTATGTTGATTTTATATAGTGCTACCTTGCTATAGGTATTGATGATGTCTAGAAGCTTCTGAGTAGAATTTTTTTGGGTCTTTAAGGTATAGGATCATGTCGTCTGCAAATAGGGGTATTTTGAAAGTTTCTTTACCTATTTATATTCCTTTTATTCCTTCTTCTTGCCTAATTGCTCTGGCTAGGAATTCCAGTACTATGTTGAATAAGAGTGGAGATAGTGGGCATCCTTGTCTGGTTCCTGATTTTAGAGGGAATGGTTTCAGTTTTTCTCCGTTAAGTATAATGCTGGCTGTAGGTTTGTCATATATAGCTTTTATAATGTTGAGGTACTTTCCTTCTATTCCTAGTTTTCTTAGAGCTTTTATCATGAAATGATGTTGGATCTTATCAAAGGATTTTTCTGCATCTATTGAGATGATCAAGTGGTTTTTGTCTTTGCATCTGTTAATGTGGTTTATTACATTTATTGATTTTCATATGTTGAACCACCCCTGCATCCCTGGGATGAAGCCTACATGGTCATGGTGAATAATCTTTTTGATGTGTTGTTGAATTTGGTTTGCCATTATTTTGTTGAGGATTTTTGCATCAATGTTCATTAAGGAGATTGGCCTATAGTTCTCCTTTTTGGAGTTGTCTTTGCCTGGTTTTGGGATAAGTATAATATTGGCTTCATAAAATGTGTTCAGCAGTTTTTCTTCCCTTTCTATTTCATGGAACAGTTTAAGGAGGGTTGGTATCAGTTCTTCTTTAAAGGTCTGATAGAATTCAACAGAGAATCCATCAGGTCCTGGCTTTTCTTTTTGGGGAGACTCTTGATTGCTGCTTCAATTTCATTTTGTGTTATAGGTCTATTCAGGTGATTAATTTCCTTGTGGTTCAGTTTTGGATGATCATATGTATCTAGAAATCTGTCCATTTCTTTAAGGTTTTCAAATTTATTTGAATATAGTTTCTCAAAGTAGTCTCTGATGATTTCCTAGACTTTTGTGGAGTTTGTTGTTATCTCCCCTTTTGCATTCCTGATTCTACTAATTTGGGTTTTTTCTCTCCTCATTTTAGTCAGGTTTGCCAGAGGTCTATTGATCTTGTTTATTTTTACAAAGAACCAACTTTTTGTTTCATTAATTCTTTGTATGGTTTTTTTGGTTTCTATTTCATTGATTTCAGCTCTTATTTTTATTATTTCTCTCCTTCTATTTGTTTTGGGATTTGCTTGTTCTTGTTTTTCTAGGAGTTTGAGATGTATCATTAGGTCATTGATTTGGGATCTTTCAGTCTTTTTAATATATGCACTCATGGCTATAAACTTTACTCTCAGGACTGCCTTAGCTGTGTCCCATAGGTTCCGGTAGGTTGTGTTTTCATTTTCATTGACTTCCAGGAACTTTTTAATTTCCTCTTTTATTGCATCGATGATCCATTGTTCATTAAGTAATGAGTTATTTAGTTTCCAGCTGTTTGCATGTTTTTTGTCTTTACTTTTGTTATTGAGTTCTACTTTTACTGCATTGTGATCAGATAGTATGCATGGTATAATTTCTATTTTCTTATATTTGCTGAGACTTGCTTTGTGCTCTAGGACATGATCTATTTTGGAGAAGGTTCCATGGGCTGCTGAGAAGAATGTATATTGTGTAGAGGTTGGATGAAATGTTCTGTAGACATCAACTAGGTCCATTTGATCTATTGCATATTTTAGATCTTGGATTTCTTTATTGATTTTTTTGTTTGAATGACCTATCTATTGATGATAATGGGGTGTTAAAGTCTCCCACAACCACTGTGTTGGTGTTTATATATGCTTTTAGGTCTTTCTGGATATGTTTGATGAAATTGGGTGTGTTGACACTGGGTACATATAGGTTGATGATTATTATTTCCTTTTGGTCTATTTCCCCTTTTATTAGTATGGTATGTCCTTCTTAATCTCGTTTGATCAATGTAGGTTTGAAGTCTACTTTGTCAGAGATAAGTATTGCTACTCCTGCCTGTTTTTGGGGGCCATTGGCTTGGTAAATCTTCTTCCAGCCTTTCATCCTAAGCCTATGCCTATTTCTGTCGGTGAGATGGGTCTCCTGTAAGCAACAAATTGTTGGATCTTCCTTTTTAATCCATTTTGTCAAACGGTGTCTTTTGATGGGTGAATTAAGTCCATTAACATTAAGTGTCAGTACTGATAGGTATGTGGTGATTCTTGTCATTTAGTTGTCTTAGTTGTTTGAAGGTTTGATTGTGTGTAGCTAAGTTGAGGTTACTCTCTACTGTCTTGCTTTTTCTTTTCCTGTGGTTTGGTGCTGCCTGTCTTTTCATGGTTAAGTTGGGTTTCACTTTCTGTGTGCAGAATCCCTTGCAGAATGTTTTGTAGTGGTGGCTTTGTAGTCACATATTATTTTAATTTCTGCTTATCATGGAAGACTTTTATTGCTCCATCTATTTTGAATGACAGTTTTGCTGGGTAGAGTATCCTGGGGTTGAAGTTATTTTCATTCAGTGCCTGGAAGATCTTACCCCATGCTCTTCTTGCTTTTAATGTTTCTGTTGAGAAGTCTGCTGTGATTTTGATTGGTTTACCTTTGTATGTTACTTGTTTTTTCTCTCTTACAGCCTTCAATATTCTTTCCTTAGTTTCTGAACTTGTTGTTTTAATGATGATATGTCATGGGGTAGTTCTATTTTGATCTGGTCTGTTTGGTGTACTGGAGGCCTCTTGCATCTGTATGGGAATATCTTTCTCTAGATTTGGGCAATTTTCCGTTATTATTTTGTTGAATATATTACGCATTCCCTTTGCTTGCATCTCTTCTCCTTCTTCGATGCCCGTGATTCTCAAGTTTGGTCTTTTGATGGAGTCGGTGAGTTCTTGCATTTTCTTTTCACAGGTCTTGAGTTGTTTAATTAATAGTTCTTCGGTTTTTCCTTTAATTACCATTTCATCTTCAAGTTCTGAGATTCTGTCTTCTGTTTGTTCTATTCTGCTGGATTGGCCTTCTGTTTTTTTTTGCAGTTCTGTTTCATTCTTTTTTCTGAGGTTTTCCATATCCTGGGTGGTTTCCTCTTTAATGTTGTCTATTTTTGTCCTGAGTTCATTTATCCATTTATTCATCGTGTTCTCTGTTTCACTTTTTTGTTTGTACAGTGCTTCTATGGTTTCCTTTATTTCTTCTTTTGCTTTTTCAAATTCTCTATTTTTGTTGTCTTGGAATTTCTTGAGTGCCTCCTGTACATTTTGGTTGACCCTATCCACCCTATCCAGTATCATCTCTATAAAATTCTCATTGAGTACTTGTAGTATGTCTTCTTTTAAATTATTCTTGTGGGCTTCATTGGGTCCTTTGGCATAGTTTATCTTCATTTTGTTGGAGTCTGGATCTGAGTTTCTATTCTCTTCATTCCCCTCTGGTTCCTGTACTAATTTTTTGCTGCGGGGAAACTGGTTTCCCTATTTTTTCTGTCTTCCCGTCATTGTCTTTGGTGTTGTTACTGTCCTTGTACTGTGTGCAATTAAATATTTTCTAGCTTGTAATAATAACAATGGTAATATTTAGTATGGAAGGGTGAGCTGAGGTGGAAAGCAAGAAGTTAAAGGAAAGGGGAAAACAAATACACAGATAAGAGGGAGAAAACAGAACAAGGTTTCAGACAAGAAAGTTTCAAAGGTATAAACAGGGAACTTTAGTTTACTAATTGACAGTAAGCTGAACAGACATTAGAGAGACAGAGAGAGGATTGAAAATCAAAAATAAAAATAATAAAAATAATAAAAATAAAAAATAAGTAAATGAAAGAAATATCTATATATAGAAATGAATTAAAATAAAATGAAAAATAGAAAATTAAAAAAAATCCCAAAAAACCAAAAAACCTCCAAGTTCAAATGCAATGAAGTTTCAGTCTTAATAGTTTGGGTGTCCATCTCAGTCTCCAATCCTGGAGATGGTGCCTCAGATGTTGTTCTGTAGTTGTCTCATCAAAGGGGATGCATAAAGTAGAACAAAACTACACACACATACCCCCCACCAAGTGTCCCAAGTTCAAATGCAATACAGTTTCTGTAAGTTTTTCAGCATGCAGGTGTAATTCGGTTGTTCTCTCATCAAGGATAGGGAAAAAAAGAAAAAAACGAGTCTGGAGACAGTTCTGAGAATGGTATCTGCAGCTGTGGCTTGCCTGCCCGCTGCTGTCAGCCTGCTGTTGCTGGTGGCATCATTCATGCAGATCTCTGGGGTGAGCTTAGCACTCACCTGCACCTGCATGCTTTGATTACTCAGAGTTCTCCTGTGCGGGAGCCTCTGCTACAAGCTTTCCCCTTTCCAAGCACACTGGGAAAGGTGACACTGCACCTGCGTTGTCAGGCCTGTGTGTTTATTTACAGTTCATGTGGGAGGTGAGTCTTCCCCTCTCTCCTGTGGAGTTTTCCTCCCACCGCCACTTTCACAAGCTTTCCTGCTCCTGATTACTGGGCGGTGCTGCTGCTCCTGCCAGCCACCATGTTTGTTTACAGCTCATGTGGGAAGTGGGTCTTCCCTCCTCTCCTGTGGAGTTTTCCTCCCTCTGCCACTCTCACAAGCTTTCCTGCTCCTGGTTGCTGGGCGTTCACCTGGCTCCTGCCGGAGCCTCTCTGGCCAGCCCGGCTTGTTTATTTACAGTCCTGGGAAGGATTCCCTTCCCCCAATCTTCAGCACTCAGTGCACCCCTCCCTCTTTCCCGTGTGTCTTAATTGTTCTTATTGCTTATTAGTCAGTTTCTCTTTTTTCCCGGATAGAGGTCGGTCTGTCCAGGGGGCTATGCTGCTCTGGCCCAGGCTTGTCTGTGGGAATACCGCGGTACCGCAAAGCTCACCTGGTCCGCGTCTTCCCAAGCCATCTGGGTGCAGGCAACTGGCGTCCCGGGAGCCTTCCTGGTTTCTCCGTTTAATGTGAAGTGGAGATTCTCTGTGCCGGTTGGAGGTGTGGAGGGGTCAAAGTTATGCCTTTTCCCAGTGATTATGCCTGCAAAGTGTGTCTCCAGTGTCTCTTCAAGATTTCACTATAGGAGGCTCGCTTTCTGCTTCCTCCCTTTAGCTGCCATCTTCCTAACTCTCACACCTATTTTGAGTCAAGGCACAGATTCTCCAGTTTCTGTTGAAGCTGAGGATGGTGGCCATCTCTGCATCACTCAAGGTGAAGTCAAATACTTGGGCTGGAGATTCTTTGTGCTTTGTAGCAATCTCCTTAATCTTGGGTTCCTTCCATAGTGAAGAGTCTTCTGGCTTGGCCCCTAGCCAGCCAGGAATTTACTCAGGCCTTCCCCAAGCCTTGCTCACTGTGCAACGTCTTCTTAGCTGATAAGGGGTGTCCAGCCGAGCTCTGGGGAATCCTTACAGCCGACCTCAGTTGCAGGTCTGGTCTCGCAGTTCACCGGCAACAACCAGTCATCGGGAGAAGGGGCACGCTGTCAAGCAGTGGCCGCCTCTCTGTCAGAGCTTCAGGATGGGCTCCAACAGTGCAGTCTCCAGCATTCAGGAGGCAAGCCAAGAATTTTTACTCTTATACCCACATACCCTCAGTATGTGGTGACATGGGTATTAGCAAAGCTAGGGATAGTCTCTGCAGGTTGGAGTAGGTTGAGAAATTTAATGACAGAAGAGGAAACAAAGGCAATGTGAATAAATAACTCTTAAAAGATATTTGGCTGTAAAGGAGGAAAGACAGGTTCGTAGTTGAAGGGGAAAGTAGAGCCAAAGAAGGACTTAGATTTCTTTCTTTCTTAAGTATGGGAGAAACTATAGATTTTAAAATCATTAGTTTTTTATTTTGTGGAGAGAAAGGAGGTTGGCTAAGGGTGGGAGGCATTAGAAAACTTGTGGCTAGCTCCTGAGAAGGAGACTGGGAGAAAAATCCAGAAAGGTGTAAAGAGAATGAATCTCCTTTACAGTTCATTGAAAGTCCCATTCCTGTGGTCATTTTCTTCTTCAAGGAAGCAAAGGGAAACTTTAAAATGTTTAGATGTGTAGGTGCTTAGAATCTGGAGCTATAAAATGCAAACATCACCCTCACAGATGTTTTCATTACTCATGTCACTTTTTAAAAACACTTTTGTGTGAAATCACCATTTTTATCCTCATGACAACTTGGTGAGGTTGTCAGGACATATGCCAATCAACTCATTTGACTTACTGGTGGCCATACAGTATCAATTTTGCTATTTATAAAACATCAAGAGACCTAGATCCTAACTGTCATTCCAGTGCATTTTTTAAACCTACTCTCCTAAATCCATAAAGTACAATCATAAAGTTCAGAGTTTGAAAGAATAATGTGAAAACTGTGAAAAAAAAACACCAAAGAGAAGATTTGGCTCAGTCTTACCTTGAGGTCCAGTTAAACATTTTCTTTATGCTTGTCTGAAGGAAGTTACTTTAAATATAATACACAAAATATGCTTGTAAAACACATGCACTGTCGCCACATGAACTGAAGTGCACTGTAAATAATTGTACAACTAAGTACTACCGTCACAATCCCTTTTTACTCTTGTTTAATAAGATGAGCAACACAGATGACAGCCTATGTGGTTTGAAGAAATTATATATATTTTCATGAGATTTGTGTATGTATATGTAGGACTTCTCTAAAGAAAAAGCAGAGCTATGTGGTAGGTAAGTAATAACACGATGCCAATTATCACCATAAACCTGTGTAAGGGTTGGATTAATCAAATCAAATAAACAACATTAGCACTTAGTGAGCACTTACTATTTCCTATTTTCAGCATTAGGATGAACTCACCCTAACATTTTTATTATTATTCCACTTTAAATGTGCAATGTAGAGCATTTTGTCTAGTCAAGAGTCTTTTTTTGGGTAGCACCGGTGTTTGAACTCAGGGCCTCATGCTTGGTAGGCAGGCACTCTTACTGCCTGAGCCACTCCACCAGCCCCCATAGAAACTTCCTGAAGACACATCTTGGTCATTGTTGAATGTGCAGGAACCAACACAGTGCCAGATATACTCAGCATCTGAATCCAGGACTATGATTGGGTTCTGACCCATGGCTTCCTATTTCTTGAACTAATTCCATCTCTCTTTAAAGTGAGGTAATACTATTAACTTTTCAAGGCAATATAAAAATTAGTAAGTATCACAAAGCACGAACTTATCATTTCATTTAAAGTGATTTCACACTAAAGCAGTTGTAGTTGAACAGAATGGGGACCATTGGGCAATGTTAGGAGACTCTTGATTAAATCTGAGAAGTGCTACTGGAATGGAATAACTGCCAAACACTTTATTCCTTTCTATATAATT
Source organism: Castor canadensis (assembly GCF_047511655.1). Lineage (NCBI taxonomy): Eukaryota > Metazoa > Chordata > Mammalia > Rodentia > Castoridae > Castor > Castor canadensis. The sequence goes on along the minus strand of NC_133399.1, from coordinate 76,300,529 downwards.
TATTTTTATTATTGTTGTACTGGGGGTACATTGTGACATTTGCAAAATTTCTTACAATATATCATAGTTGAATTCAATCCCTCCGTCATTCTCCCTTATCCCCTTCCCCCATTCCTGGAAGAGTTTCAACAGGTCTCATTTTTCCACTCTAACACTAATATTCTAAAAGAGTTACATACAAAATGTTCTGCAAAGGTATTGAAACAAACGGACTATTTTCAGAGTTAAATTAATTTGATTCTATTCAGTTACCTTTGAGTACAAAACAGAAGCAGCAAAACAATGACATTCTGTTTATTCCTTCTTATGCAGGTTGTAGGGCTGGGATTTACTTCTGAATGCTATTGTAGCATTAAGTTTTCCAAATAAGCATGAAGATGTGTGCTCAAACTACTCAAAGTACTTGAGAATGTATTTTATTTGACTGCAAATAATATAAAGAGTTCACTAAAGCTCTAATGCTGAGGTTAGGTCATTCAGAAGCAGATATGTTTGAATCCCGCCTTTGGAAGAGTTGGCTTTTAATCATCTTGCAGTGATGTTACAGCCGCTGTTAGATTTTTCTGATCCATTCTATGAACTGTATAGAGCTTTTTCCCACCTTAATTCTTCCTTCTACAACTAAATACCTTGTAGGAAATGCTTGGTAACTCAAACCACACTACGTTTTTGCCTTATGGTAAAGCTAATCATGATTAGGCTGATTTAACAGAACATCTAATATGAGTATTTTTACACAATTAATTCTATTTAAGTGACTGAACATATTGGTCAAAAACAGTAGCATTATTAGGCAGTGCATATTGAGGAATAAATAAGGTACAAGTCTTGGAATCTGTATTATGTGTCTTTCTTCAACTTTATAATTAAGTACTTTCAGATATAAATCAATGTGAGTCAATGCCCTGTATAGCTATCCTTATCTCAACCAGCAAAACCCCTTGTTCCTTCCTATTATTGCTTATACTCTCTCTACAACAAAATTAGAGATAAGGGCAAAATAGTTTCTGCTGGGTATTGAGGGGGGGGGAGAGGGAGGGGGTGGAGTGGGTGGTAAGGGAGGGAGTGGGGGCAGGGGGGAGAAATGAACCAAGCCTTGTATGCACATATGAATAATAAAAGAAAAATGAAAAAAAAAAGATGTAAATCATGGAAAATGGGGAAACTGAGATAACGGACAGCTGAGTTATAACGGATAGCCTATGTAAGGCACAGCTTCAGGACTGGCTTAATTCAGCAGCTACTTCTTGTGTAGGAAAGGATTGGCTCTTTCTCTCTCTTCTCTGCTTTTCATGGGTTAGGTTGGCATACCACTGGCTGCCTCCACAATAGCAAACTGTTGCAGTTCTAGGCTTTGATCTGTATATCACACAGACTAGAAGAGAAAAGAAAAATACAGCTCTAAAATAACAAGAAAGTTTCTTTGCCAGAAATCCCAGCAAAACTTCCTGTGTCCCTTTGTCCCTGAAAAGTGTCATCTGCTCACCTGTAAAACAATGTCTGATTATGGGATGGACACAATAGGTTGACCTAGGCCTGGATAACTGAATCAACTTTAAGAACAAGAAGATGGTGTTATCCAGACTGATGTAGCCAGTCAGTTTTTACCCCTGGAAGGGGGAGTGTATGATAATCACCCATGTTGGGTGTCTAGCTACCTAAGGAAAAGGTGAATTCACAAGAAAAGTGCCTTGGTCTTATTTTCACATCATATGCACTCAAATGTTTGCTCAATGGTGACTAACAGCTTTGCAACATAAGCTGCTATTAGATGCATTTTTCATTGACTCCAAGATTACCCTTTTAGCACCTGCCTTATACCAGGTATAAGGCAGAGCCCTGGGAACAAAATGGTGAATGATCACACAGTCCATGCTTTTAAGGAACTTAATGTCTTGTAAGAGGGAAAAAAGTGAGTGCAAAAACCATTTCAAAGTGTGTGCAACCATTGCAGAGGGCCACAGGGGCTCACAGTAGAGACCCTTACTAGGTTTTTGGAGGTGAGGAGGCATCTCAGAGGAAGTGACATCTTCATGAAGGTCTGCTTGGCTACCTAAGTTGGCCAAAATAGGGGGCAGAGGGAAGGGACAGGAAGAAGAGTGGTTCATTTTAGAGAGTTACAATACTTCATAAAACCTTACTAGACATAGTGTGATATTATCTGTATTTGATTGAGGTGGTTGCTCTCACCTCAGGGGTATTCAACAAGTTTTCATCAAGGAAGCCAAGTGTGCAAAAATGGGTTCAGCTTTTATGTCTTGCACCAACAGCAGAGTGGCCTGTTACTTAGGATTAATCTCAGAAATGAGTATTCGATGATGCCTTAGTCCATTCAAGTTGCTGTAACAAAACACCATAGACTGGATAGCTTATAAACTAGCAATAAAGGAAATGCAAATTAAAACCACGCTAAGATTCCACCTCACCCCTGTTAGAATAGCCATAATTGGCAACACCACCACCAACAGGTGTTGGCGAGGATGCAGGGAAAAAGGAACCCTCTTACACTGTTGATGGGAATGTAAACTAGTACAACCACTCTGGAAAAAAATTTGGAGGCTACTTAAAAAGCTAGACATTGATCTACCATTTGATCCAGCAATACCACTCTTGGGGATATACCCAAAAGACTGTGACACAGGTTACTCCAGAGGCACCTGCACACCCATGTTTATTGCAGCACTATTCACAATACCCAAGTTATGGAAACAGCCAAGATGCCCCAGCACTGACGAATGGATTAAGAAAATGTGGTATCTATACACAATGGAATTTTATGCAGCCATGAAGAAGAACGAAATATTATCTTTCGCTGGTAAATGGATGGAATTGGAGAACATCATTCTGAGTGAGGTTAGCCTTGCCCAAAAGACCAAAAATCATATGTTCTCCCTCATATGTGGACATTAGATCAAGGGCAAACACAACAATGGGATTGAACTTTGATCACATGATAAAAGCCACAGCACACAAGGGAGGGGTGAGGATAGGTAAGACACCTAAAAAATTAGCTAGCATTTGATGCCCTTAACGCAGAGAAACTAAAGTAGATACCTTAAAAGCAACTGAGGCCAACAGGAAAAGGAGACCAGGAACTAGAGAAAAGGTTAGATCAAAAAGAATTAACCTAGAAGGTAACACACACGCACAGGAAATTAATGTGAGTCAACTCCCTGTATAGCTATCCTTATCTCAACCAGCAAAAACCCTTGTTCCTTCCTATTATGGCTATATTCTCTCTACAACAAAATTAGAAATAAGGGCAAAATAGTTTCTGCTGGGTATTGAGTGGGGGGGAGAGGGAGGGAGTAGAGTGGGTGGTAAGGGAGGGGGTGGAGTGGGTGGTAAGGGAGGGGGTGGGGGCAGGGGGGAGAAATGACCCAAGCCTTGTATGCACATATGAATAATAAAATAAAATAAAAAAACAAAAATAAAAACCAAAATAAATTTATTTTTGACATTCTAGAGGCTGGAAGTTAAGGTCAAGAGGCTGGTGATTTTGGTGCCTGGAGAGGGTCCATTTCTGACTCAGAGACAGTCCTTTCTCACTGCGTCCTCACATGTTGTTAGGGTGATGGCTGCACTCTTGATTCAGCATCTTATTCTTGTGTGTGAAGAGGGACCTCATTTATAAGGCACTAATCCCAACAGGGCTCTCCCTTTTTTGTCCCAATTAACTCCCAAAGGTCCTACTTCTTAATATCATCACCTTGTGGTTTAGGATTCAACACATGCATTTAGGGGGACACAAACATTCAGATCACAGCAACTGGTGATGTTAGAGGTTTTCTGGTTAACATAGTAGATGTTAGAGATTGGTTTGTATTGATGAAATTGGTGGTGTTTAGGAAATGTAGACTTGTAAAAATATTTTGGAGACATTCCTATCCTTGTAAGAGTATAGTAAAAGTATAATGCAATCCATATAACTTGATCCCTTTGGGATGGTGCCTAAGGCCTATTAGTGATTCTGTATCCAATTATTGTCTCAGAGAATACCAACTATCTTACTGAATCATGCCTGAAGTGTGTGGTCACTTTGTCTACAGTGAACTTTCATGATCAGTACAGCAACACTAAGCATGACCAGAAACTGGGGTATCACATTAGCTTGCACACGTACAATAAGGAATTCTTGAACAGGTGATTGATTAATGCTCACTCAGCTATCTGTAGCCATTGCAAATAACTGTTATTAGCTTTTTTAAAGCCCTAATATTTGTTTGCGAGCCATTGACTGTGGGTGTTTTCAATGGGCACAGAGTCAAGGGAGAGCATGACAAAAGCTGATACACTGCAGCTCAAAGGGAGTGTGTACAATGCTTGAGGTGGAGAGAAAATGAGAATGGGGTGGCATGGAAAGTGTATTAGTTATTTTTGTCATCACTGTGATCAAACACCTGACAGGAGCAACTTACAGATTTATTTTGGCTCCTCATTTCAGAGGGTTTGGTTCACGGTTCCTTGTCCAAGAACTTAAGCCATTCACTCATTCATTAGTATTAATCCCTCATCCCCATCAATGCCTTTGAGAGTTGGGTTTATTCCTATTGTACTTCTAGACTTTTATCTTATTGAAGCCTTAGTACAAAGAGGGAGCATATGTAAATGTCTAATATGCCATTTAACTTAAAAGTTCTTCCTGCTTTCTGAGGCATGGATGAGCCCCTAATAGGAGCCTCTATTTGATCTTTGTAAACTAACTTTCTAGACATCTACAGAGCACATGCAAAATTCTGTTCTTCAGTGAAGTCTGCATTGCCTTTTAAACCAAGATGCTCAGTTACGACTTGATGAACCATGTCCCTTCCGTTCTTCCTAGGTGTATTTGAATAATCCATCAAGGTCAAATTAGTTCCTGTTTCCTTCATCAAGGTGAATCCAGCTAATTGTGGCTTTCTGTCTATTCTGAACTATAATTTTACAATTTTTATATGGTAAAGATGTGTCTTTACTTGAAAATATAACAGTGCATATACTTCTAATTGCATAATTGTTCACGTGTTCTAATTAATTAAGTAATGCCCTACTAGACATCAGAAGTTATTTAAGACATACCATGTATATCCTCATTGCAATTAGATTTAATCTGCTAAAATCAATCTCTTTTGGGATATACACAACAGGGTACTCAATGTAAGGTTATTCAGAATTGGAACACTGAATCCCCCTGTACAAAGAATATATCCTGATAAAAATGGGAAAAAATAATGGTACTAGAGTTAAGGAAAAATATTTATACATACTTGAATAATTGATTAGTTAAGTAAAATGTGCATCACAATATATTCTTTTTTCTCTCTTTCTCTCTGGCAGAAAGGTTTGTGCATGCTAGGCAGGTACTCTATGATTTAAGCCATGCCACCAGCTCTCTCCCCTCTGTCACAGACACTTTTCTTTCAATCATCTTGTCTTCTTTTCCTTTTCTGAATCTTCCCAAGGAAATAGCTGAAGATATCAAGGAAATCAGCAATGATTAAAATCAGAAGAATATTAAAAAGAAAGTCGAAACAAAATCTTAAAAAGGATTGATAACTGATGTCCACCTTCTCCCTCTTCTCTTTCTTTTCATCATCATCAGTTGCCTTTATCTTTATTTGTGCAACAATGAGCATTAAAATTCTTCCATGGTGTTGGTATGTGGTAGTAGAATAAGCATTCATATATTTAGACAATTTCAGAGCATGTCCTCTTAAATTGCTATATTGTAATGGTTTTTACAATTTAAACATGGTCTATGTAATGTTTCTAGTGTTTATAAGAAAGAACCACTTGCTAAGGAGTGTGAAATAAAAGTCCTTCATTCTGATGCCTGGAACAAGGTAGGAGTAATGTCTCTACTACTAGAAGGAGCTTGTTTCTCTTGCCACACCCATTAGGATATTGCTGTGGGTTTTAACAGATCTGCTGCGTTACTGAAGTCACACTCTTCCCTAGGAGTATGCACTTTTTGAGCACTGTTCTTCCTGTCATTGGCTGGGGCAACCTTGCATCTTTGAAATTATAATTTTATTTGTTTGGTAGAAGTTCCCGGGTAGCTGCCAGCCCTTTCTGCTGTGTTGGAGCACTGACTTCTGAGCAATGCACGTGGCATAGTATTTAGGAATTATTAAAGGCCAGAGGCTTACTTTGGTCATTTTTCTCATCTCCACAGCTCTATTGAAACGAAAAGCTGGAAACTATGCATGGCAGGAAGGGGAAATTTAAATTAGAGCCCTTACCTCTTTTCACTCTCAGTTTTGATCATTTATTTTTCATTAGCAGAGGTGTTAGTTTTCATGAATTCTTTTAGTATTCTTTTTCCTCTCTCCAGAGGGCAGATTCAAACTTTATATGGAAATTAACAGACACCTTAAATTAACATACAATAATGGGAAGAAATTTAAATTTCTAAGCATAATTTTAAAAAATGTAATTCTGCCATATAAATTATGTATACTTTATTCATATAGGCACTAGGGTTTAACTATAACATGGATGAAGAGAATATATGCAATGTTTGCATGCCACTATTTTATGTACTGTGCAATTTAGAGTTAGAGCTGAGTATTTGCAGAAAAGCTTACTAAATCCCTAATTGAAACAAATACTCTAAGCAATATAACTAAGGATTATCACAGTATAGTACAAGGGCCAGATCTGTGATAGAAAGCATGAAAATTCTTGAAATAAGTGGAAAGGATAATGGATACTATAGTTTATAGGTATATATGAACTTGATTGAGTTTAGCAAACTGAAACTGAGGAGACAAGGAATTTGTACAGGACAGCTGGACAGTTTGAACTTTAGGGAAAACATTTAGATCTTTTATTCTTCCTTTTGTTATAGAAAGTCCTTCTCCCCATTCCTGAGGGTAAGGTTGGAGATTAACCTCAGGACTTCTCCCATACTAAAAATATGCTCTGTTACTGATTATGACCCTAGTCCTTGTTATAGAGAGTCATAAAATTTATTCTTTGGAATAATTTTAAGAATGAGGTTACATTCATATATTTATTGAAGAATACATTTGACTTTTAATTTTAACATTTAATGCCATAAACCAGCTTTGTCCAATAGAACTGTCTGCAATGATAGAAATTCTCTATATCTGTAATCTGATAAGGTAACCACTAGCCACCTGTGGTTACTGAAATCTAGAAAGGTAGCTAGTCTAACTTAGGAACTGAATTTTCATTTTTATTTAATTTTAATTCAGAGTGCCATATGTAATTAATGATAAAAATTAGTCTCACTACACATGCAGTATCAAAAAGAAAAGTATTTTAATGAAAAAATGTATTTCAAATAGTATTAGTAACTAAAAAGTAGGAAAATGTAAAATAAATTTGACTAAATTCCTCTTAAGGTAAGCATAATTCATGAGGACTAATCCATTAAAAAGCAACAGGAAATATATATTAAAGTAGTAATTTTGAAGAAAATTCCATGACATGGTCTAGCATTCACAAAAGTAATAATATCACTGATAGTTATGTAATTACTAATTGGTGAACAAGAGTAATAATTATGACTTTTATAACCTGTGGATTGGGAGTTATGAATTTAAGTCTAAAATATTAATAAAAATCAAATTTTATTGCTAATCAACCTTGTGAAATAAGAATTTTTATTTAATTCAAAAATAAAACGACACATATCCTTCCCACTTTTCACCTTTGGTGCCAAACTTTTCATTACTAACACTTGCATGTTGCACACATATTAATTTGGAGAATAGATCTTGGTCAATGGAGAATATATATATGTGGACAGATTTTTTTCTTCCGTATCCAATAGCTCCATTCAGGACCAAACACTTTGTAGTTTTGTATTATGTGCTCGTATGTATATATGTATGAGGGGTGGATTTGGGGAGGGGAAATCCTAAATTTGATAGAGTCATGAGTCAATGATACAGGTCTAAATGTAGTTGCAAATACTATTATAAAAATGAACGATATTCAAGACAGCACTATAGGTTGTGCTTAAAAAATACCTATGGTAGAAAGCAGAAACTGAACAAACTGCTTTAAGAACAGGGAGATGCTAGTTCTTGTAGCCTTGCATATTTTTCCTGATTGCAGCTAAACTATGACTTATGCAAGAATGATAAAGAATTACATGTTTGCTTGCTTCTTCAAGCATTAGTTCTAAATTCCTTTGTAAGAATGGTGACAAAAAGTATGAGACAAATAGGAGATTTTGCTTTTCGGAATCTTCCCCCTAAATATTCTGTGATATACTATAAATATCATTAGATCTCTGCTTTCTTATCCATAATATGAGAAATTTTGTTTGTGTTAAGTGAAACAAGTTTCACACAAAAAGACAATTATTATATGATTCCATTTATATGGATAGCTTACAATTGTGGAATTCATCGAGATAGGAAAGAAAATGGCAGCTATATAATGGGTAGTGAATTTCATCCGAGAAGCTGAAAAAGTTCTGGAGGTGGAGGGTAGTGATTAAGTACAGTGTACATGTGCTTAATACCATGGAAATCTACACTTAAAAATAGTGAAGATGGTAAATTGTATGTTATATGTATATTGCCACAATTGAAAGAAAAGATACATAGCTCAAAGTGAAATTTCACATTTTAATATATTCTTCCCCTGTCATTTTAGCCAATAAAATTGCAGTCAGTTTCAATAGTGTATAACTCTTAAGAACTTGGAAAGAAAAATAGAAAAACCTATAAAATCTAATAATTTGAATAAGTATTTTTTGGAAGCCAATAAAATTATCTTAAAGAAAAATACATTCTTTAAAAAGAACTTAAACTGGATTCCCTCATGCTTAACACTTCGAGAATAAGAATCAAAATTTCAGCACAGGTTAGGTGGGTAAGAAAAAATTCCTGCCATTCACAGAGAATTTTAAGAAAGGGAATCCACTATCTTCTTCAAACACACACACATAAAATATTGACATACACATTAAGAGCAGTTCTGAAGTTCTTGGAACTGAAGAGATGATCGAGGATGTTCTGATGTTTGCACAATTCATGCCTCGATTTGCATTTGCAAATGGCTTTTTTTCTGAAAAACAGTTTGTATGTTCCGCCATTTATTTTGCATATTTCAATTCGTACTGGGCCTGCACAGCAGCTGCTTCAAGGTATTGTTACTCAGGGCCAGTATTTGCAAGTCTTATTGTTAGCTTGAGTGTTCCTTTGGCCTACTGCTTGCCTTTCTCCCCTGCCATGAAATCTGTTAAAAGTGCACAGGTGGCTTTTGTGGGTTAGGAGTGTGAGGTGAATTGAATGCTTTCTTCCAGATTGCAGGTGAAGTGCCTCTGGGAAATCTTTCTCTCAGGTTACAGAATAAGCTTTGGTATTTTTGGAGTGATCTGAGGTAAAGAAGAAGAAGAAAGCCAATGAGAGTCTCTAAGACAGTCTCTATTCTAATGTACCACTTCATAGCTGCTGTATCAAGCCCTGGAGGCAGATTTTAGGCAAACAAGTCTAAGAAGCAGAGACTGGTGAGCAGACAGCCCTGGGCTCCTTTGTTTAAGAGCTTTGTAACTTTTGTTGAGTTAATTGACCTTGCTGACCTGCAGTCTGTTGACCTTTAATTTGGAAATAGTTAAGACTCTACTCATGAAATTAGCATGTGAATTAAAAAGTTAATAGATGAAACATTGTGAAGTGCCTGGCACATAGTATGTGCTCAATAAATAATAGCTGATACTGCGATTTTGTTTTTATTGACTTTGGGAAGGATCTCTAGTAGGGAAGGTGAGATGCTCTTTTTGAGTTCAAAGGAAAACTACTAACAATGAGTGAAACTCGTTCTTTTTACAGTAGTCAGAAACCCTACAGATTTGGTTGATTTGGAGCTTTTAATTACAACTCTTACAGTTTTGGGGGCATGCTGATAAGATGGAAAAAATCCATAGATCACTTTAGAAACTGGATACATCTCAGAGACGATGCAAATTCTTGGGTGTATATCCAGGGCTGTTGGTGTCATTATTGCTCACCACTTTTGTATGTTGAGAAAATGCATCCTATTTATTGAACTGAACTGAGTTCCCAAGAAAACTCAGGCTGAAGGGTTCAAATTTTTGCTGCTAAAATTGCAGGTAGAAGCTTAATGCTTTACATGAAATCTGCAAGAGAGATTTAAAATTTATCAATCTTCTTAGCTTTGCTGCTTTTAAGACCACAAAAAAATGGCCTGTCTCAGAGAAGCCTTGCATATTACAATTCAGTTTTTAGACATGGCAGGAGCTCATTCACAGAGGAATTTATTTCACATTTCATTTGGGGCATGCATGAGATTTAAAAGCAATGCTTTTTCTCTAAAGTACTCACTACAAAAGATATATCACACTCACTCAGGCTATTTAAAACTCGGCAAGGGAAATATCAACAGATTTTTCTCCAAGTGTGCTCTCTGATCAACTGGGGAAATAGAACCTTTCTTATGAAAAGCAGCGAATTGAAACAATTCTGGTGCATTAAAGCCTAGGGGTACCTGTCCTACTTGGTTGGAATTTTTGGCAGCTTCAAGTGTAAGTCATATTTATAAAGGTGTATGTGTATATGAATATTATTTTTGCTTTTGTGAATGGTGTTCTAACTTAAACACCGTCAATGATTTTAGGAATATCTTTGACAGAATGAAATACTATTATAGATTTACTTATATATCAATCAAGAAATTCTAAATTGTATGCAACAGAAATCAAATGAATGGTATTTTTCTCAAAAAAGAAATCTATGGGCTCTCCAACCACAATAATCAAGAGTGACAGCTTCAGAAATGATACAATCTGATTTATAATTATCATCAAGAAAGTTTTTCCCCTTGTGTCCTTTTTTAAAATGTATTTTATTTTTGATTTATCATACATTAATAATGTGAGGAGATTTCATTGTGATAAGTCCATACATGTATGCCGCATGCCTTGAACATTTCACCCCTCTATAATATTCCCATCCCGCCTCTCCTTCTTCTCCCTCTGTCAAACAGTATTCAATGAGTTTCATTATGCTGCTTCATATGTATATATGCAGTGTACTTCCAACCTTGCACTCTTAATTCTGACATAAGAAACAGAACTTTTATCTATCTATCTACCTACCTACCTATCTATATATCTTATCTAACCTATCTATCTTCCGTCTATCATCTATCTATCTATCTATCTGTCATCATCTGAGAAATTCAGAGGTTTGAATTATGTCAGGCTGTAGACCCACAAAGGAGTCGACATTGCAACTTCAGGCTGAAGGCATTGTAGAGGCTGAATTCCTTCTTCTTTAAGGGATCCCAGTCTCTTTTTGTAATGCTTTTGCTGATTGGATATGGTCTATCCACCCACATCACTAAGGGAAATATACTCTAAGTCTACTAATTAAATGCTAATCACATCTAGAAAACTCTACATAATAACATCTAAACTGGTGTTTGATCAAAAACTGGGTATTAATGGGTTTCATGGACTAGCTAAATTGACATATAAAATTAACCATCACGTTATTCTCCCTGGAAGGGCCATACTTCATAATTACATAAATGATGACTGATAGCTTTAAGTTTATATTGTCCTTATGGTCTTGCTATCCCAAAGAAAGAGACTGCCTCTCTTTTGATAGTCTTCCTTGATTTGGCTTCTATGTCTAAACCAAGACTGGTGATAGGGATCTGAGGTTTATGGACTGGGTAGGTTGTTGTGCTTCTCCATTGCTGTTAAAGAAAGGAGTGTTTAATCAGCACCATGGTAACTATGCAAATGCTTTCTTCATTGAAAAGGACCCAGTTCCAGAAGGAGGGAAACAGAACACACAGGGCAGTTGGAAAAATATCTCCCATTCTCTATTAGAGCAAACTGTGGCCATGTGAGTCAAACCTAGCACACTGCCAGTTTTTGTATGACCTGTGAATAAAGATTAGGTGTTATATTTTTCAATCTTTGAAGAAAAATCAAAAGATGATGTCTTGGTATGTGAAAATTATCTGAAATTTAAGTTTCTGTGTCTACTAATATAATTTCATTTGAACATAATTATGCCCATTCCAGATATGTTCTGTATAGCTGCTTTTACCCTATAACCAAGTTGAGTGGTTTTGACACAGAGAGTGTGGGCTGAAAGCCTCAAAATATTCACTGTCTGGTCTTTCATAACAAAATTTTACTGGCCCCTGTATTACAGCATTGTATCTATAATTAGAATTTGAAATACTAACCTATTTTAATTCATTTTGAAAATATTTGCTTATACACATGTATGTTTATCTTAAAACTAGTTTCTCACAGAGACAATGATGGAGAAGGTTATAAATTGAAGGTTATAAACTTAAATGTTAAATTTTCTTTTCCTTTCCTATTCTTAAGACCTCTTTTCCATATGGAATCATTTTCACCATTTTAATAAAAATAATTCTTTTTGTGATTATGATATTCATTCAGTACAGAGCTTTTATTCGCTTCCTGTTTAATTGACATTGAAAATCAACTATATAAAAAATTTGGCTTGTTTAAGCCATCTGCTCTTCTTTCCTCCATCAGGGTTGTTAGCTTTGTTTGTAACATAATATAATGTGTAATATTTAGTTTGACCTATGGAATGTGCAAATATGCCTTGTCTCTTTGATCTATAAAGAGGAACATTGGACTTCTACATCTTCATCCACCTTGGCTCTTTTTCTTCATCTTTTAGCTTCTGTAAGTTTTGAAAATTAATGACATTTACACTCTGTCTTGAAAAATTAATCTCACATTCTTTACCTCTAGGTTGAATTAAATTTTCATCTTATCAGTGACTGGTGAGCCCATTTTATCTGAAGAAACATATCTTTTTTTATAATTATTGTTGTTTACTCTTACTTTAATTCCTGTTAGATGAATGTTAGTCCTCTTGAACAGATATTTTAAACTATAATTTATTCTTCACATTTTCTTCTTCCTTCTGGAATATTCCTTTATTTCATAACTTTATGACAATATTTTAAAGCTTAATTTCCATAAACTTGAGCTTATTATACACATTTTTTTCCACAAAATATGTTATATTGTCTCTCTGCAGAACTGATGTCCTCTTCTTGAAGCTCTTTGAGGCTTCTTGAAGCTCTTTGGATATTTTCATACTTTCCCTCAATTAGTTTTGTTTTTCCACAACATGAGTTGTTCAGTTAAGTCCCCTTGGTTCTTTCTCTGACAAATAGTTTAATTTAGTCGGTAGATACTGCAGTTTGCCTCTGAAATGATCCATGAAGGCCCGTGTGTTAAAGGTTTGGTCCCAGCTATGGTGCTATTAGGAGGCTGTATAACTTTTAGTTGGTGGGGTTTATTGGGAGAAAGTTTAGTCATTGGGAGCATGCCCTGGCAGGTGAGACTGGACCATAGCCGTGCCTCTTTTTCTTTCTTTGCTTCTTTGTGGCCGTGAGATAAATAGACCTCCTCCATGACATGCTCCTGCAATGATATACTATGCTGCCACAGTCCAAAGCTACAGGTGGAAGTTTTAGGAACTGAAACTTCTGAAAACATGAACCAAAATAAACCATTTCTCCTCTTTAGTTGACTATTTTAAGTACTTTGCTAGAGTGACAGAAAGCTAACACAGTAGACAGGGCCACTATCACATGAACAGAGTTGGAAAAGCAGGCTAACGCTTACTTTATACAACCAAGCACTGAGCTATTCTGCAGAATTTCCTTAAATCTACTCCCTCCCCCCTTTCCAGTTCTCTGTACCTACTTACACTTGAGAGTCATTTAGTGAAAACAGACCCTATCTGCATTGCAATTTTCTTGTTTGCTCAACTGTAGTTCTCTCTGTTCTGCCTTACCTACTAATATAAGAATAACAATAACAGAAAACATTAATTGGATGCTTACAATGTAGCTGAAGCAATTTACATGAATAATTTTACTTAATCCTCACAACCACCCAAGGAAAGAGGCCCTACTTTCATTCCAATTTTATAGATGAGGAAACTAAAGCATGCAAAGATTAAGTTGTATAAAGTCATTCAACTTGTAAAGTACAGATTCAGATCCTAACCCAGTCAGTCTATCTTGAGCACCTTCAGTCCTCTCTGCCATGTACCTGCACTATATTATATTGATGCTTTCCATGGAAGATTCCAGATATTTGTTAAAATTTTGGGTTTGTTGATGTCATCCTACAAGTTCTATTTTAAATTTTTCTTAATTGACTCCATTTAGCACTTTTAAACTGTTGTTTTAAAAGGTATTTACTAGAAAGAGCCCTAAATAAGTGTGTTGTTGGTTGTCTTGTTGAAAGTCAGTTTAGTTTACTGTGTTCTTTCTATTGGTTACTGGTAGGGTACTGGGGAAGGTGAAAAGATAGAGCTAGAGAGAAAGGGGGAAGGAAGGGGAGGAGAGTAGTAGAGAAGAGAGGAGAGGAGGAGAAAAAAGAGAGAGAGGAGATACAGATTTTCCTATGCTCCAAGGAATAATCAATGGCAATATTTGCTTTTTCCAAAAGTCATAGTTATACTTTTTCTTCTTTTGCTCTCTGTTTGCCTTTCCTGTTGTCTTCACAGTTCCTAAGTTCCTTCAAAACTTATGTCCTTTACAAACTCTTTCCTGATTGAGCAGCTTGAATTTTAGGATTTGTGTTTCTACTATATTCTTGCTAGGTTCCAATTATACCACTTTATTATGATGAAGTCCCTGATTTGTTCCTGGAAGACTTAGAAGCTTCATACTTGGACATGCAATCTCCAATGCCTGGCAAAGACTTACTTATTGCTTGATGGGTGAGTGAATGGAAGAAGCAAATACAATATGTCACTTCCTTATTCTCAGATTTTGAAGGAACTCAGTTTATATAGATAAAGTAGGTGTACCATTGATTTGACACAGATCCAGTTGGTCTGTGGCTGAGTAGGTCAACACAAGGAAAACATTCAAATATTCTATGAGTTCCAAGCAGAAAAACTGGACCAGTAGGACTCTGTTCTGCTTTTTGTACCAGGGACTCAACCACAGAAAACTGTCTTGTTAAACCAATCTTTTATTTATCTTGCTATTCAGCATGATTTCATTCTCTTGAGAGTAATTAAAAACATATTAATAAATGAATAAAAACAGTATCTGAGAGCTATAAGTAATAAAACCTGATAAAAGAAACCTTAATTGGTTGGTGTCTTAGAGAAACTTGACAGTGAATTGGTTTTAGTTTCTGTGCTTTGAAAAATAGTACTAAGTCAGCCCTTGAACTGGCTATCAAGATTTTACTTTTACCCCAGCACTGTGACACTTAAGAACTGTGGCATTAACTCAGGAACCTGTGTTATTGTAACATATTTAGATTTATTTCTGTCTCTATACCCAGCTCAGTGACCAATATTATTTCAACAACCCCCTAAATGCTTTTCCGTACCACAGCCTCACTCTGTCTCATGTACTTTCCACATTGATGTTTTCAAATGCATCAACTCATTTAAACATATATAGTCCCTCACTGGATGGATAAGAAGGATCCTGGGGACATTTAAAGGCTCTTCCTTTAGTCTAAGAACTAGTGATCTGGGAAACTCAGGTCTCTGTAGTTAAAACATTTGTTATTAGAGGTAAAATGGCCCTATGATCTGACATAGATAGAAAGGATTCTGCATTTGCTATTAAAATGAGTACTTTGAATATTCACATTAAAAATTTCAATGTAGTAAAGTCCAAAAAATATATAATATTTGGAATGAACATGGATTTATGAAGCTCTAAGCAAATTGCTTAACCTTTGTGAATTTTAGTTTATTAAAAATAATAGAATAGCAAAAATCTACCTTGGCATTTGGTAAAGATTCAATGAAAAAATTAGGTTGATTTATTTAGCTGTGTTTCATTCCCTACTGAAGAATTTAGATGAATCAGACTTTGGTGCAATGAAATTTCTACTCAGAAGCATCATCCCTCTACATATTAGGAATGACAATGCCTTTTAAGATGAATACCAGATGCAAACATCCACCCATTCTCATATTCTCCTGTGCAAATTATTGTAATCACATGAACACATAACTGACAGAGAATCTCTGAAAGGAATTTTTATAATGAAAAAGGAGAAAAAGGCATTGGGAACGTGGGGCCATGGTGGTAGAGGAAGCTGATTTTCTTGAGATTGACGTCTTATGTTTTGTGCTGGTCCTGAAGGAGAGAAGAGAAAGAATTTGGAGGAAGAAGCTGGGCAGGGCCAGGAAAGATCTCTGACAACACTGCATTTGTTTAGGACTGGCCCCACCTGGCTCTTTTTTTTTTATTTTTTTTTTCTTTTATTATTCATATGTGCGTACAAGGCTTGGTTCATTTCTCCCCCCTGCCCCCACCCCCTCCCTTACCACCCACTCCACCCCCTCCTGCTCCCACCCCTCAATACCCAGCAGAAACTATTTTGCCCTTATCTCTAATTTTGTTGTAGAGAGAGTATAAGCAATAATAGGAAGGAACAAGGGGTTTTGCTGGTTGAGATGAGGATAGCTATACAGGGCATTGACTCACATTGATTTCCTGTGCGTGGGTGTTACCTTCTAGGTTAATTCTTTTTGATCTAACCTTTTCTCTAGTTCCTGGTCCCCTTTTCCTATTGGCCTCAGTTGCTTTAAGGTATCTGCTTTAGTTTCTCTGCATTAAGGGCAACAAATGCTAGCTAGTTTTTTAGGTGTCTTACCTATCCTCACCCCTCCCTTGTGTGCTCTCGCTTTTATCATGTGCTCAAAGTCCAATCCCCTTGTTGTGTTTGCCCTTGATCTAATGTCCACATATGAGGGAGAACATACGATTTTTGGTCTTTTGAGCCAGGCTAACCTCACTCAGAATGATGTTCTCCAATTCCATCCATTTACCAGCGAATGATAACATTTCGTTCTTCTTCATGGCTGCATAAAATTCCATTGTGTATAGATACCACATTTTCTTAATCCATTCGTCAGTGCTGGGGCATCTTGGCTGTTTCCATAACTTGGCTCTTTAGCACCAGTGCTCTTCCTTCTCCTCTCCGCAGAGCAGCTGCGCCAGTGGAATGGGAGGAATTCACAGAAGGTCACTGCTTTTGTTCAACCTAGTCCTTAGTGAACTCTGGCCCAGGGGCCTGGTGTTCCCACTTCCTGTTTTAAGCCAGTGTCTGCCTGTCTCATACTCTCTTGGGCTATATGGAGTAAGAAACAGGATGAAGGGAGGAAAAATAAAGAAACAGAGAGGAGAGTTCACACCAAGTACTTGTCCTCGGAGAAAAAGAAAAACAATGTCCTGTTGCCCTAGAGTTCCTTTCCATGGTGTCCTTTATGGTGCTCACTATGTAGACTCAATCTCTAGCCCAAAGTCCATGTATGACTATGGAATTCTCTTCTCCTAACAAGGACAGAAAGTGTAAACTTTCCACATCCATTTTGTGGACTTACTTATAGTATACAAAGTAATGTTAGATAATTTGCTAAATGTGTCCTGAGGAGTTCTTTGTGGACCACTGGTCTTTGTGAGTTCTTCAAGGAATTCTATTCAATGTCATTTTTCTAAACCTGTGTCATATTTATCATAGAAGGAAAATATTGCTAATGGAGGTTAGGCTCCAAATAGCATTTAAAAAACTGACTTCATCCATAATGTTACTAAAATTTTCTCCATTTGGTTATTTCTTTTATTGGCCATTCACTCATTTCAAAGGAATAAAATATATAATACTCTCAAACATTTCCATAATTTCACCATTCTTTCTTGTCATGAAATAACAAAGTTATATAAAATAGAATACACCCTTGGTTTGGTGTATGGTTCTGAGGAGACCACCATGGAGGAAAAACAGCTCATGATACTTAGAGTTCAGTGCTATACTATCTATGCTTGATTCATTTTTCTCAACATCTGCTAAAGATGTGATCTTTCAACGATCTCAATTTTCACTGTATCACTTCAATTAGGCAGTTCACTTTTACCTTGCTTTTGGGGAACCATTTAATTTTTGGGAGGCAGATTTCATAAAATGAAGAGCAGGGAAACACTCAGCAGTTCACACAATGATTTAAACCCAACTGATGATAACATGAGACTGCCTGAGAACTTCTCCACAGCCACTGAGTTGTGTAATGCATGTGGGAATTTAAAATGTTTGTTTTTGAAATTTTGTTGATTTAAAAAAATTAATTTTTTTAACATGTTTGGTCAAAACTGTGTGTAATTATTTGTGGAAATAAGGACATATATTCATTCATTCATCAGTAGACAGTGCTGAGCTGCCCTGTGCAGTTATTGTCCATATACAGATTCAGCAGTAAACAAAACTGACAAGAATCCTTGCTTTCTTGGAGCTTACTTAATGAGAACTGTTGAGAATCCCTTTCTTCATCACTCTCACCACACACATAGGTGAGGATGAACAGGATTTGTCTTTATGTGTTTTTGTTTTTTTCTTGACAAACAAACTGTGAACATGAGTATCTGAAGCTTTCAAACCTCAATTGCAAATACTATACTGCTTTCATGTGGAAAGACAGCTTTCCCCAAAGAAATAAGCAGAGGAACATGGTCAAACTCTTTACACTAAATCCTTGTGCCTATTTTACCTTTGCTGCCCTAAAAAAACTCCCTGTGCTATTCTTGTTTTCAAGAGATTCTCTTCATGGATCTAAGCAGAAGGTCTTTAGTTCTGTCCACCTTTCATAGTTGTCGGCTTCTGTGATATACCAGCTATGGAAATAGAAAAATCTAGGTACCTGCTGGCAGTGGGAAGGGGAGCAATGCCTCAGGAGGGGTGACAGCTTGACACTCATTTCTCACACACTTTTTGCTCTGGTGTTTTGGCCTAAGTGTCCTCAGAGGGGAAGCCAGATTCACTGTGATGACATTTTGTTTCTCCTGTTTCAAGAACCATATTCATTTCAGCATCCCATTTATAGCAAAGGAAACTGGGACCCACAGAATGAAGGGAATTGCTCAGAATCATACAGTAGATTATGAACAGATGAGAGTCACTGTCCAGTTCCACAGAACCGTCCATACTCCATGCTGCATGTGACCTTCCATATCTGTCTCTGCCATATTGGTAGAGCTCCCAGGCTAAAAGCTTGCCTGCTGTGAAAACAGCTAGGCTGGATATGCTAAAACTCCACTAGAGTTCAATTTGGCAAGAGTCTTGCAGATCTGAACTAAAATAGTTCTACTAAAGAGGCTCAAATTCTCTCCATCCATCAAATTTGAAGGTTTTTCATTAGGGTTACTACTGAACTTTCTTTATTAGGAAACCTAATCAGCAATAAAGAGCTGATCAATCAATGGAATATGAATTTTATTGCTATGTGGCAACAAGGTTTTATTTTGCCTTCGGGAAAAATGAGATCTAATTGGGGAATGAGTGACTTATAATCATCCCTACATCATTCTTGTTGTCCACTAAGGTACCAATGCAAAGGACTTCATCCTTTCAGAATGGATCAGATTCTTAAACTTTTCCTGATGCCTTATTTCCCTCATGTCCTACATCTTTCACAAACTTAATACATCTACCATACTTGTTGGCTCCCTAACAGTTTCTGAGAAACTCCATTCTACTTTTCTTGGCTGAAGGCTGTGGAAAGAGAAAAAAGGAAAGGGGGTGAGATTGTAGGGACATTTAGAAAGTATGTTTTAGATTGCAAACTCAGATTGCTAGGCTGGGTCCATGCATGTAGAAAAAAGGGAGAAACGAATCAATAATTGAGCTTTAAAAACGTAGCGCTCCTTCAATTATGTGACTATTTTAGCCAGTTAATTCAACCTGATGCAAAGATAATGATTCCAACTTCTCCTAGTCCTAAGAGCCTGGAAGTCATGGACTAAGTCTACTCTTGTGTGCACTGGACATTGTAGCTGAGGCCACCAAAGGAATGAGAAGAAATTTGACCAAAAAATAGGTCCTTTTCCAGTGCACTTCTGTTCTCCCTTCCCAGTGGGTCTTATATCTAATGAATATGCTCCCAAGAAGTGCAGGTTATCAAAATGTCTCCCTTCTCTGGCACTCCAGGTCCTCAGATGGCTTCCTTTGCACTTGATCCAAGTTCACGCTCTTCACACCAATGGGTTAGAAAATTAGGCTTATTTCTTTTGGAACCAGTTGTTTCCCACTGTGTTGACATATGCTGTGTTATGTTGCACTTCACTGTTGATTTTCCAAAAAGATATTTCCAAACAGCTATGTGTTTATTCATATGTTTATCTTTGGAAAAGTAAAATAGCACATCATATTGGAGGAAATAATTGATGAAGGAGCCAAAACTTGATTTCAGATTTTGAAAGATAAATTGAACTATCTAATTAGACTTTGGTCAATGCAACAATCTTTGGCTAGGGAAATAATATTGTCTTCTGATCTGGAACAGCTGAGCAGGTTTTTAAATCAAGTGGGAACACAAGAGGAGAATTCCAAGTGTGTCTAGAAAAGAAGCAGATTTGTTTTATGCCCTGGGATTGCAAGGAGGCTCTCTAAAAACAGTTCTGATCATCTCCAGAGACTTTGAAGTCACTCTCAGCCAAGTGGAACACAAGCCTTTGTATTTGGGAAGTGCACTTAAACAATTTCTAATATATTAAACAGAAAGGAACATTTTAGCTTTTTTACTAAAGAAGAGTAAGTAAACATAACTGTACCTACCTGTGTAATCTGAGTTGACACTGTATCCCTATCTAAAGTGTACCTTGTGACTTAACATTGGAAGCAGCTGAGACCCTTGCTAAATGCAGATCAGGTAATAGGAGTCCAATCTCAATGAAATAGCAAGTCTGGGGAAACAAGCCCAAGCACTGAAACATTTAGTGAATGGAAAGTGCTTCTGCATCTCCTTCACAGAGTTAGAACTGTGTTCTAAAATTAGAACGAGATAAAGGAAAACCAAATGCCTTGCAATTTTTTTTTGCTATCGTATGGGATATTCTTTGCAGTATAAACATTGCACTAAAAATAATCTCCTTACTTTTGTAGACTCACACCAGATTTTAAAAAAAACTATGCTATTAATTTAAATTCTAAAACAAAGCAACTAGTATTGAGAAATATCCGAATTTTTAAACTAGAAATGTACGATGAAAGTATATAAGGCAACTGTTATTGAAAATCCCTTTAGGAAGCTAGAAGAATTCAGCTCCAGTCCCAGCACTATTGAATAAGTTATTTGGTATCTTTGCCATGCCACTTAAACTTTTCTGGTCCAAGTTTCCTTATCTACCATATGACAGCATTAGATCCAGTGCCTTTCTGCTCTAGTGTTTCTCTGAGTTTTGAAATGTTTAATCAGATGAATATTGGCAGTCTGACATAGAAACTTGAGGATAAGGAGGTTGGCCAAAATTATTCGGAAACCTGCCTTAACATTACACATCATTGTTTAAATGCAAGCTAAAAACTTATGTGGGAAAAGAAGTTACTAAAAAATGATTTAAGTAATTAAATTCACATTTGAAATAATTTTGCAGTATATTGATATAAATGGATTACCAGATAAACAAATACTCCATGCAGTTACAAATTGTACATGATGAAAACAGTCCTTCAAACACACTAAAAAGGAATCAAAATAACACCTGAAACTATATATAACTTAAAGGTAAGTAGATAATGCTTTCATTTTTGAAGTGTCTATGACTTATGGTGAAAAGAACCAGTTTCTGTGGTAAATAATGTTTTTTTTTAAAGTACCTTCATTTAAAGCAAAATTTACAAGAGAGATGAAGGCAATAAAAAGTAGGCATGGAATTTTTTAAAGTATAGTTGAAATGAACAATAATTCACTTCTCCAATACTGAATGAAAGTCCTTGATGTCATCTTAAACCTTCAACTTCAGTATTTGCCTTAGTGGTGCCTACCAGAAACATTGGTATTAAATGACTTTCCACGTGAGGGTTTTCATCCTCCATCTTTAGTTAGCAGGACTCTAAATATGTAAATATAGGTGCTGTTTTGCCAGCCTTCTTTGTTTCTGAAATTTCTGAAATGCTGCAAATAAAACTTAACTTTAGATGTTTCCTTACACATTTTTATTAAGTATTTAAAAAACTGTCTTTCACATTTTCTGTCCAAGAGAAACACTTTTTCTCTCATCCTTATGTTTCTTTTCCATGGGAGGAAAGATCTAGGTTGTTAATATCCTATGCTGGACTTTCTCTGCTTTTGGTGGAATAATTAATCTCACCAGTTTGGAGAAATCTAGACTTTCCCTCTTCATTTTCTCTCAACAGCTAACTTGAGACATGGAAAGAATTCATCTTTGGTCTTTCAAGACTCAATTTTACAGGGCTGCCTGTGTCTGAATGGATAAGACTGCTTAATACTGGGATTCAATTTTAGGATGCCCATGTTCCTCCATTACCCACATTGAGGCCACATTCTTCAGCCTAATTTTTGTCTATAATTAAGGCCATAATCTGGCCCCCATTGGCCTTGTTCTTTTGTCTATTTCTTAATTGGTTAAGAATGCAGTTGCAGAAGATGGTAGATTTTTTTAAAAAATGTAAATCCCGTAACATTTTCTTAAAGCGTCATCATAGTCCTTCATCAAAAGAAAAACAGGAGAAATGAAAATGTCTTATTTGAACTCATCTGTGTGGTTCTACTGTGAACAAACAATTAAACTCTAGGACATAAAATATAAAATCATATATTTTTAGGGACAATGAAAGGACATTTGGTTCCTAATATAATGCAATTTAACACATATGAACTAGGGAAGCAGCCAGTTTTGAGCCTAAATCCAAATTTTGTTATTCACCAACTGTATATTGTTAGTGATTTCTCTTCACTTGAACTTCCATTTTTTTCAACAGCAGAATGTGAATAATAATCAACCCAAAATTAAAAGGATGTATGTGAGGAATTCAATAAATAAATAGTAATGCAACTTTCCCTCCAATATATACTCCTCTACATGAAATAACTTGCATGAAGTCTATTTAGGAGCCATATGATACAATTTTGGCAAGTAATTTCTAATGGAAACATTTTATTTGTAATAGATAAATATAAAAATAAAAGATATTTACATGAAGCATATATTTATAGAAAATAAAAGTTTTTCTAAAGTACTTGAAGGAGCTATTTTTTAAACAAAATTCATAAACAATAGAACAAAAGGTCATTTCTAAACTTAATTCTCACAGAATAAAGTTGATGGAATAACAATTTCAAGTACATTTCTTTGGTATTCAAAGACCCTCTCTTACAATTAGACTGTTCTTTCTATAATCAATCTTACTCCTTAAAACATATCACATGATTTTTATCTCAACTCTTATGAAGAAATTGAAAAGATCATCTGAAGCAATCCTAGTAAACAAGCAAACAAAAATTCTAGCCCTCAACCCTTAGAAAAACCAGTTTCTTGTGAAAATCTTGATGTAGGTCAAAAATGCTATGGATATTTCTTCTAAATGTCTACCAACAGGGATTTTTAATTCCTATGTTATGAGGTGGGCCCTATGTATGGGTAATTTAAAAATTGTCCACAGATAATTATGAATAATAAGGTTGAGAACCTCCACTGAGAGCTTTTTGAGCTCCTGTTGGGTGGGTTCAAGTGAACTGGGAATCCAATACTGCTCATGAAACAGCATTCTGAATTACTGGAGGAAGCCAGAACTAAATTATTATTTGATTAATTCTTTTAATGTATTCTCCAATTTCAATACCATTTTTGCAAATTCAAGGATACACCATGCAATATTATTCACATCTGGAATCCAAGCATCTAACATTCTCATTTCCAGTATGTAAACAATACCTATATTTTGTCCTGATTCATTTATTTTACTCTATCAGCACCATTGTTATTAAAATTTTTTCCTGAAACTTCTAGCAAATTGTTAAAAGGAAACTCAAGAATTTCCTAAGTTTTCTTTGACCACTCACCAATAATACTCTGTTCTTTCAATTACAGACATGATTGAGTTTCTTTTATTCTGACTTGACATGTGGATAAAATTTGGTTGTAGTCCTTCTCCAGGTTTGATTCATATCCTATGGGATGTAGTCCTCAGAGAATTCATCAAAGTAGGACATCAACCTTCAAAATAGCATAGTTTGTGAGCTTAGGAGGAGGACTCACTGATGACTGGCAGTTCGGGCTTGAGGGGGAAACAGATTTATTTTTCCTGGTAGGATGTGGTTGTCCCAACCTACTGCTGAATGTATTCTGAAAAGACATTGTGGTTTCTTCAGGGAGGTATGATTAACTGAGCAAGATCATCCTCTGTTGTGGTTTTGAAAGACAACTGGGCAAGGTTACTGTGTTTAAAAAGTACATTTGCTGGTCTAAATACCAGTGTCTTTCCATAACCCCGCCCATGATTTAGATCAGTAATTCATTTAATTTCTAATTTAAACACATGCTCTCGCTTTGAGAAAACTATGCCTGGGGAGAAGAAAATTACCAGAGCATCCACCATCCCTCAAACCCTTTTGGGGATAGAGGACTTGTTTAGCATATGACTTAAGAGAAACCACAAAGCTTGAAAATACTAATTTTTTCATTAAAGTGCCAGAAAGCTCAACCCGAAAGTTTTTAAACAGTGGTTTTTATATACTGTTAAAAGTTCTATAATAAGCAACTTTTGGAATCAAGATGAAAGCTAATTATAGAACTCCTTTGCCATAGCTGTTTCTATTTACATCTTCAAAACCACAGAAGCAAATAACGTAGGCTTTCCTAACACATCAGCATATTCCTGATTTCTGAATTCTTTGAAGCTGCTCTTATATCTTTCCCTTGAAAATGCAATGTAGTTGAATATTCCCAGTTCAAGGACAATTTCTCAAATGTTCTCTTCTGTCCTTAAAATTCTAAATCTCAAGACACTTATAATTGGAATAGACAAAAGATCAAAGTTCTTAAATACACATAGTGCATATTATCCAATCTGTTTTGTACATGTTTAACTTTTTTTTGTGATTCTTGCTTTAGAAGTAGCAGTAAAACATAGAAGAAAAAGTCAAGAACATGAACTATTTTTGGAGTATTCCTTTCCATTACCAAAATGAAGGTGAAATGTGAGGGTTAAGTTTTTAAGAAAAACAAACATTTGAAAATGAAAGAAATTGTTCAAAGCAGAATTCTCAAGATAATGCAAAGACTAGTTGAATTAGACATTTTGATTTTATTCTTAGAAGAATTTGCAACCCATTTCTACTATGGCAAGTGAATTAGTTGGCCTAGAGAGCCAAATGGTTATGAAAGTAATTCTTTCCTGCACCCAGCATCATAAGACACACCTGATTGACTCCAAATTAATCAGTACCCACCTATACCACTGTTCTGTCTTGGCTGCACACTAGACTCACCCAGTGAGCTTTTAACAATCCCTATACCAGGTAATTAAATCAGACCAATTAAAGTATAGTCTCTGGGGGAGTGGCCCAGTCATAAGCTACTTTTAAAGTTTCCCAGGTGATTACAATGGACAGCAGAGGTTATAAAACCACACTCTCTATCTACAGCATATCCATGAGGTTCTAATTACTTTGGAATTTCTGTTCTTTTTGCCCAGTATGGGGTACGATGTTGCCTTGGACTCCCAGAAAATTTTCCATTAAAAAATCCCTGAGTTGGATGAACAGTCAAATACAGAATAAATAAAAGATAAAATATCTATGACTATGAAAGATTTGTAACCTCATAAGCAATTGAAGTATGTTCTTCTAAAAGTGAAAAGCTTATATATTTATATCATAGCAAGATGTATAAAGGATTTAATTCTCCATGCTTTTGGGATTGAGGGCAAATAAATTTTTATGGAAGTGAAAATACTACTACTATTGAAAATAGCCAATATTAACACATGGTAGTAAAGAGCTAGGATTGTTCTAAGTAGTCCACATATAAACTTGTATATATCCAAACGAAGAAAATATTTTGATTACCCCCATGTTCAGCAAGTAGAATAGGCACAGGGGTGTTATGTCACATTCCTGAGGTCACACATCTAACAAGAGGATGGAACAGGGATGCAACCACTGTCAGTTGAAATCTAGAGTTTAGATCCCTAGATACTTACAGAACAGTAGAGAAATGTAATACTTTATTCTGTCACCTTAACTAGGCCCCAAGTATGTTAGCAAAATCCCCCTTAAGAGCTTTTAGGGTTTGTTTAAATGGATCTTTATGGTCCTATGATCTATTCTGTCCTTGAAAAATTTTGAAAAGTAGAAAGATCATTTTCTTGCATTTTCCCTATTCTTGTTTTTAAAAGAATAAAACCTAAGCCCTACAAATGGCTTGTACTGAACACCTTTACATTTGTATGAAAGATTGTTAAACATGAAAAAAGAAAATAACCTGATATGTGTGTAAATATGGCCATTAAAAATAAAATAAAATATTGGGAATAGAGGAGAAAGAAGTTGGAAATCCACAAGCATGGAGTTGGTTTACTTAATCATATTATAGCCATATATAAGACAACGTCTTCCCATTAGGAACCATGTTGTGAAGTGGTTCTTCACAAAACTTTTCATATCATGGACCATGAAGAGAATGGTAGTGGGTTTTTCTGTTTTTATAATACAGTATTACAAATAGCCAAGTTGGCCAGAGGTGATTGGCTCTGGAAGGTGGAGCCACAGGCCCACCTAACCACTGCCAATGCTGAGGGGATCAACATCCAGGCATGTCAATCACCAAAGACCAGTTAGAAAGTTCTCATGTGTAGAAAGATATTTACCATAAGAAAATGACAGGGAAGCATTGTAGTATATTCCAGGCTGATAACCCCATTTGTGTAGATTGGTTCAGGTGGACATATTAATTATTATAACATAAAATAGATATCAATGTCAGTTAATAAACACCCTCCACTAAGAACCCTTCCATCATCATCACCACCCACACAGGACTTCCCTCAAAGTCTGATAGCCCTGGACCACCTCAAGATTGTACAACAATGTGAAGCCTGGAACAGAGGGTTATGTTGATAGGTGACTGAATAGGGATTATTGTTAAGACCCTTCTCTACCATCAGCAAGCATTTTTTTCTGATTGGTTTTTGCTTGAGTTTTACAGATAGTTAAATGTTTTTGGTATCACCTCTGTATGTGTTAGAAAGAGAGCGAGCAATGTGTAATTTTACATTCTTCCAGGTTTCCTGTTCATCTGCTTTGATCAGTATAGGATTATAAATAACAGAAAGAAAGATCAATAAATAATAGCTTTAGAAATAATTATGCAATTATGATTGAATCTGAGTCCTTAAATGCTAATATTTTTTCTGTTGTTTTTTGTTTGTAATTTGCTTTTTTAATTTGTAAGTTTTTTTTATTATCATACTGTTGTTGTACTGGGGGTACATTGTGACATTTACAAAAGTTCTTACAACATATCATAGTTGAATTCATTCCTTCCATCATTTTCTTTATTCTCCCTTCCCCCTATTCCTGGAATAGATCCAAAATGTTTCACTTTTCCATTTACATACATGAGAACATAGTGTCTCCACCATTTTCACCCTCCTACTCCCTTTGCTTGCATCCTCCCCTCTCACTTTGGTACCAACCCCTCAGACAGGAACTGTTTTGCCTTCCTGTTCTTTATTTTTGAAAAAAAGACATTTTTGTTTAAGATAGTTATAGGGTGTTTCACTGTGACATTTTCATGTTTATATGTATTATAACCCAAATTGGTTCATCACCTCTGTTTTCCTCCTTTCTACCTTAGTCCCATTTTTCTGGTGACTTCAACAGGTTTAAAAATTCTATATTCATTCTGGTATAGAAAATACATCAACCACATTCACCTTCTTAATTTCTTTCTTTTACCTTCCCTCTTCTTATATGTGACCTCCCCTTAACATGTCCTGTTTTTCATAACATTGCTTATATTTGTATTAGCTCTACATTCCACATGTGAGAGAAAACATGCAATCTTCAGCTTTCTGGACCTGGCTAACTTCACTTAAGATTATGTTCTCCAGTTCCTTCTATATACCTGCATATGACAAAATTTCATTATTCTTTATGATTGAACAAAATTCCACTGTATATAAATACCACGTTTTATTTATCCACTCATCAGTAGTGGAGCATCTTGGCTAAGTCACAGCAGATTTCTCAACAGAATCCTTAAAAACAAGAAGGGGATGAAATGAGATAGTTCAAGCATTGAAAGAAAACAATTTCAGTCCTAGAATACTCTACCCAGAAAAGCTATCATTCAAAATTGAAGGAAGAATAACAATCTTCCATGATAAACAGAAACTAAAATAACACATGACTGCTAATATTTCTTCATAAAAGTATTTTTGGTTTTCTAAACAACAGAGTTCCTAAGCTGATATATGAAACTTTGTACTGATTGGGACTAAAAGGTTGTTTTGTATCATCATGGCACCCTAAAATGACGACTTTTCTAATTTTGTTCATAGCACAAGAAATTCTAATGTCCATGTTGTACCTAGAGAAGGAAGAGACCATGCTAGTACCCAAGATGGAGTTTCCAAGTGAAATTACTTAGATTTGAAAACAATAAAGAAATATGGTATATCATCTACATATAAACTGTACAGCAGTCTCAAACAAGTGCATAGTTAGCAAGTGTTCTTTCCACACATTCTGCTCAATGGGCACTAAGGACCTCTGATAGCACTGGTGCCACTAGGGGTCAGGGAAGGCGGTACCCACCTGTGTGGTGGAGTTCAACAGTTCAAGGGCTGTCTCAGTGGGCCCCAGTCTGCAAGCATCTTCTTTTCTGCCTGGTGTAATGAAAGACCACCATCTCCTTTGTGTCTTCCAAATCCCCTGTTATAACTTCAATCTGACCACAGAAAGAACCCTTTAATATTGTCATCAACTCTGAATTCTAAACCATAAAAAATTCTAGTTGTTAAAAAAAAAATACATCCAGACAACAATGCTAACTCACTTTCCTGCAGCTTGTGGCAGTGCCTGAGGCAAAATGCTGAACTCCTCAGACTGTTTTCTTCTGTCCTTGATAATTCTTTCAGGGTCTGTCTTCTGGTGGCCCTGTTTCTCAGAGATGCCAATGTTTCCTGTGACTAGCTGTCCTAGTAACACCTCATTCCTGCCCCCAAATTTTCCCTTCTCCTCACTTCTCAGAACAGCTTACTTTGCTGAGTCTAATTCCTTATGACTATGCTAGGTAAAAGGGTCACTGAGAAGAAAAATGGAAAGACACTGTTTTAATCTAGAATCTTAAGTTTCCAAAATGTCAGACATGAAACTGTAAATACTTCATAAAATCTGAGGTAAAGATTGATTAAAATTTAAAAAAGCAAAAGGATAAAGTCAGTATTGCTAAAAACTAGAGAAAACAACTATATACAGAATACATGAGAAACTCAAAAAACTCAATAGCAAAAAACAAATCCAATTAAGAGTGAGAAATACACCTATCTCGATAGGTGTATCTCCCAAAAACTAGACATATAGGTAAAATGAAAGATGTTCAGCATTACTAATCACTATAGGAAATGCAAATAAAGCCACACTGAGATATCATCTCATTCCACCAAGAATGACCAACTATAAAAAAACTAAAGATAGCCTGGTCTGGTGGCACATACTTGTAATCCAAGTTCCTTGGAAGTTGGAGACCAAAAGGATCACAGTTCAAGGACAGGACAGGCAAAAAGTTAGTGAGATCTCCCTCTTAACAAATAAAGTTGGGTACAGTGGTATGTACCTATAATTTCAGCTATGTGGGAGGTGTACTGTCTAAGCTGTTTAGGGAAAAAACATGAGACCCTAGTAAAAAAATTAACCAAGGCAAAAGGGGCTGGAGATATGGCATAAGTGGTAGACCATTTGCCTAGTAAGCATGAGGCCCTGGTTTCAAACTCTCATATTACCACCCCCCCCTGAAAAAATAAAAACCCAAGACAAAAAAAGTAAAGAGTAAAGATAGCAAGTACTGGTAAGGACATGGAGAAAAGGCAACACTTGCATGCTCTTGATGAGAATGAAAATTAATATAACCACCTCAGAAAACATGATGTAGGTTTCTCAAAAAATAAAAAAATACTACTTACCTTATGATCCAGCAATCTCACTATGGAGTAAATCCAAAGTAAATGAAATCAGTATGCCAAAGAGATTTCTGCACTATCATGTTTACTGCAGCACTATTCACAATAGTCAAGAAGTAGAAAGAACCTAAGTGTTCATCAGCTGGCGAATGGATAGTGAAAATTCGATAATAAACCCAATGGAACACTGTTTAGCCAGCATGTAGGGAATTGAAGATCATTTTATTAACTGAAATAAGTCAGGGAAAGAAAGACAAGTACCACATTATCTAACTCCTATGTGGAATGTGAAAAAGTTGTTTTCATAGCAACTGTGAGCAGAATGGCTGTTACCAGAGGCCAGGTAGAGTGGAAGGAGGAGAAGGAATGGGAGAAGGCCAACCAGTGGATACTAAGTTACACTTAGATGTGAATAAGAAGTTCTGGAGTGCCTTTGCCCAGTAGGTGAATACAGATAATTATAAGGACCTGTATATATATATATACATGCATATATATATATGCATGTACATATATATGTGTGTATATACATATATGTATGTATATACATATGTGTGTGTATATACATATGTGTATATATATATATATGTATACATATTTCAAAACTTGAAGGAAGGCATTTGAATGTTTATACCATATAGAGATGATAAATGTTTGAAGAGATATATTTTGCAACCTGATTTGAACAATACACAATGTATCATGTATCAAAACATCATATAGTATCCCATAAATATGTACAATTTTAATGTGTTTTCAAATCAGTTAAATAGTAAATTTGAAATTTAAAAAAGAAGGAAGAGAACAACTAGGGGCCCCTTCCACTTCTTACCTCTGGTCTGTCTCTTATTGGGAAGTTGTAGAACAGCTTTTTTTCTTATGACAGAATTATGGCTTTATGGCCATGACAAGCCCCCAAGTTGTGTATATTATATTTCCCAAACTAAAATGGGATTGGGTTATTAATTCCACACAACACACAAAACCAAACCAACTAACCAAACAAACCCAGGAAGGATCCTAACTGTTTTGGTATAGGTCATATGACCATTCATAAACCAGTTAATTATGACCAGAAGTAAAAGTATTTGGCCAATTTTGATATTGTTGGACAGGGTGAAGTGGTCCTATGGGACCATAAAATGTCCCATTATAGCCGGATGGCTTCATGGAAGTGTTTGCTCAGGGAAAGATGAGTTCTTGACACATAACCGCATAAGTATCTTCATGAGGACATTTTTGGGTGCCTGCTGAATATTTATAAGATTAGGGAAAGCTTGACTCTTTTTATGAATTTAGAATTAAAGGCCAATAATTCTATAGTACCTTCTGTGGTCATATTGAAGTTACAACAGTAGAATCACAAAGGAGATAGTAGTGTTTCATTATTCCAGGGAGAAAAAGGCATCCGAGGAGTCTGGACACAACTGTGGGAGTCCTTGGACTCCATCACTCAGTTGCCTTCTCTGACTATAATACTAGTTTCCAGAAGCACCAGTTCATCAGAGGTTTTAAGGCCCTTTGATTTGAATGTGTAGAAAGAATTCCTGCTAGCTATGTACTTGTAGGAGACTTTGATCTTCAATGTAAAGGTGGAAGATACCATATTTCTTTTCTGTTTTTAAGTCAAGATAATCTAAGTTTCAAACTCTATCATGCTTATTACTGGGGTCTGTTCTCTTCTCTAGGTTCAATATAAATAAGAATATTTCCTGTGGTATTCAGAAAATGGGGAGAGGATTCATACTTGTGGTGTCATGGTGATAGCTGATATTCTCTCAATTTAAAACTTGGGAGTTTTCAAGCAGCTAGTTTAGGAACTTTCTCAGTGTTGGGAGAAGGTATGCTTGGAGCTCAGCATCCTTTGTTGTACCACACAACCATTCTCCTTTGATACCTTTCTGCCTTTCTTTTGCTTTTTCCTTAAATTTTTTTATTGTTGTGCTAGGTGGGAGTACATTGTGGCATTTACAAAAGTTTTTACAATATATCAAACATATCACACTTGAATTCACCCCCTTTACCATTCTCTTTTCCCCTACCACCCTCATTCCTGAAACAGTTTCAACAGGTTTCATTTTTCCATTTACACACATGTCCACAATATTTTCAGTATATTCACCCTCCCACATCCTTTCCCCATCTCCTCCCCTATTCCACCAGTTCCAACACCCCACCCCTGCCAACACACACACTGCAGACAGGACCTGTTCTGCACTTCTGCCCTCCAATTTTATAAAAGAAAAAAAATGACATTTTTGTTTGTTTAAGATAGCTGCACAGGGAGTTTCCTTGTGGCATTTCTATGTATGTATGTGTTATAACCTGAATTGGTTAATCTCTTCTATTTCTTCTTGAAGTGTCCCATAGGCTGAGGTAGAAGTCACTGCTCTTTAGGAGATGAAACAGTTTCTATGCTTTTCTATAGAGAGTCACCTCTCCTTTTTAGCTGCTGTGAGTGTACGCAGCCCTTGCCTCACTGGCTGCCCCTAGCAAAGCACTCTAAAAGAGCTCACTCAGACTTTTGTGACCCAAAACCCAGAAAGGAGTATCTTTGACTACTTTCTGCTTTTCAACTGGAATCCAGACCTTCCATAGGACAAGGAAGGTTGAAACTCATTTAGCTTGTCTTCGGGAAAGAAATAGGTTTATATCCTCACAGTTTTAGAGGGTCAAGGGTGTCAGGCTGTCTCTGGTGAGGATCTCATGGAGAATGTTAGTTTGCTATCTGTCGTTGTGAGAAAATACCTGAGATAATCAACTTAAAAGGAGAAAATGTTTATTTTAGCTTATGATTTCAAAAGTTTCAGTCCATAGTTTGTCGCTGTTGCCTTTGGGCCTATGATGAAGCAGAATATTATGGTGGGGGAGCACCTGGCAGAGGAAAGGAAGCAAAGAGAAAGATAGGAAGGGATTATAATCTCAGTATCCCCTTTGAGGGCATACACCCAATGATCTAACTTCCTCTTACTAGGCCCCACCTCCTAAAAGTTCTGCCACCTCCAATAGCACCACAGGCTAGTGATCAAGCCCTCAAAACAAAGACTTTTGGGACATATAAGATCCAAATCTTAACATCATACAATGGCAGTAGGAAGCCAGTTCAGGGATCTGGCTCAGGCTTTTTAAAAATTTTCTCTTATGAGAACTAACTCAATGTCTTCTAAGATCTACCTTGATCTCTCTGAAAGCAGTTTCCCCAGTGATCTATGGACCTTCCACGAGGCCACTCTTAAGTTACCACCACCTCTCACACCACCAAACCGAGGACCAAGCATCCAGCAAATGAACCCTTGGAGAACAAACCCACATCCAAGTCATAACCAGCAAACCCTAGATAAGTCCAGACTTTCCTCCCTGCTCTGATTAGACTATATGATTTTTCCTGAAAGTGAGTATTGTGGTTAATTTGGTGAAGTACTGACATTGTTCTTTGCTGTTTTATTCAAATACTTGCTATTGTGAAAATACAATCTTATGTTGTACCTAGATATTAATGATATAAAAAATAAAATACTTTGCCAATTTGGTAGTTTGGTATTAGGTAATTTGAAAAAACTCCAAAATGTCTTATTAAACCCTATTTGTTGAGTGCCTACTTTCTAATGAATACAAATCTTAATAATGATTCAATTTCTCCTGTTTGTTTCAGATAAGGAATTTTGCACAAGGACTTGAGCAAAATTGTGGAGATTTTAGAAAGAGTGGAAGTCAGATATATTTCAGGAATTTAAGTTAAAAATCTCCCTTGGGGGAAATACTGTAAGAGTAAAACAGAAGCAAATAGAAATGCTATACTCCACAGCCTCTAAGGTACATATTTGAGTAAACTATATTTGTGTTCTCATACATACAACAGACATTTATATAGTCTTAATCCCATAATTATACTCATTTTTGACATTCTTTAACATCATAAATACATGTAATTTCTCAATATTTACATTCAAGTGAATGTATCCAGTGAGTGGTATCCAAGGATACATTTGAATAAGGAAAGTGTTATTATAATGCCTCACTAATTAGGAAGTTGTTTGTCAGAGAGTTGAGCTACCTGGAATATAGCTAAAAACTGAGAAGAAAACAAACCAAATGTCTCACAACACTTCAACACTGGGTACCTTATTTAGAGAGACATCATTTTAGCCTGTTTACCTGATGTTACATGCAGTTCAAGTCAGCCAGGTTTTTGTTTGTTTGTTTCTGTGATGAAAGGCATTGAATTTTTAAAACAGAAAGTCTTGAGCTTAAATTCAAGTAAATCAGCTCTTCCAAGGCCCATTTTCTCAATCCACAGAACCAAATAACCACATTTAACTATGTAGTTATAGTATGAGAATTTAAAAAGCTAACATATGAAAAGAATCTAATGGAACTTGCTATGTAGAAAGTGTTCTTCAATAGAAACTTGTACTTTTTCCCAGTCTAGGGAAGATTAGAAGCAGAAAAGAGAAGGTTTCAAAGATGGATAAACCAATAATCCCAAGAAATAACAACCCCAGCCTGACCAGAAGAGGTATCAAAATAGGCAATGTAACTAAGAAATACCTCAATCCTTATTAGCTTCTAAGGATCCCAGTGAGAAACGGTAAAACCTTACTCAGTTTCTCAGAAGAGGCTGAGACATGTCAGAAACTTTAAAACTACTTCTCCCTAAGATAAAATATGACAAAAATAAAGTGTTGGGAATAACAAATTAAATTTGTTCAAGATGGAAGAAAGCTTGGTTTTCATATTACAACAAATGGACATATTTAAGGGGATTGGATTAGACTTGTTACATGAAGTGAAAGTCTGAAAATCCTTTAGTAATAGTCTAGATAGTAAAGATGTGACTCACATAAGTTCACTATCATATAGTCTTGTATTCTTTTTATATTTTTGGTGGTATTGGGGTTTAAACTCAGGGCCTCATACTTGCTAGGCAAGTGTTCTATCACTCTACCTGAATGTGAATCTGTACTTGTTTGCTTTTTGCCACACTTTACAATGTCAAAACTATTCTTATCTCACATGCTGTATTAAAGCAAACCACAGACTGGATTTGGCTCACAGGTCATAGTTTGCCAACATCCACCACTGGTGTGTTGCAGGAGATTACAGAATCAATGTCTTTTACATGAATTAACGAGCCAGGTGCATATATGTCTATGCTTAAGTCATCCCACTAGAATTGAAGGTATACTCAATGTTTTACCCAACAGTCATGCATATGTCTGATAGAACAGTAAGAGTATATCACATATTAAATGCTAGTATTTATTGTGAAGTTACTATATGCTGAACACTGTGTGTATACTTTTTATTGGATTGAATTGTGTCCCCTTAAGCTCCTATATGAAAGCTCTAACCCGAATATGACTGTATTTGGACTTTGAGTCTTTAAGGAGATAATTAAGGTTAAATGAGATCATAGGGTGGGCTGCCAATTCAATAAGACTGATGTCCTTATAAGAGAAAAGAAACTTCTGTTGTTTAAACAAAACACTCACTGTGTGACATTCTGTTATAGAAGCTTAACCAGCCTAACAAAGCAATTATTTAATTACTAAAGTATTCCATTTTTTTTTTATGAGCTCAGGATCTCATGCTTGCTGGGCATATACACTACCACTTAAGCAGCTCCACCAGCTAAAATATTCTATTGTTATTCTAAAAGGGAAACTCTAGGACGGAGAAAGGTTATGCAACATACCCAATCTTGTCTAGTTAATAAGTGGCAGACATAAGATTTGAGCCCAGTATTTAATGTTGGTATCCTACAGCATACAGTCTTTTCACCCAGGTGAGGAGGTTATAGTGATGTTCTCCTCTTCTGAGTATTAAAGATGGCTTCTTGCTTGATTAACTAGAAGCCATAGGAACAGCCAATGTAAAATAATGGTTCTTAAAGTGCTTTAGCACATAACCACCTGAGAACAACTATAAATCTCACCATACCAATTTTACTGCTTCCAAAAGGAGTGAAACAAGGCAGACATTGAATAGTCTATTGCTCGGTGGGGGTAGATGTTGGAGTCTGCCCAAGGGAAGAAATGTGAACCATATTGTATTTCTCTCCTCATGCTTTATATAACATGCATGTACTTATAAAGTATACCATGACAACTTTTGTATAGACATTTTCATATAAACCATTTTTAACAAAATGTAATTTGTACTAAAGGAAAGATTAATTTTCCAAAATAAACCAGTCTTCCAGAATTTTATAATGTGAAAGGGATAAAGCAGATGTACCTGTGAAAGCCAGCCTTGATTTTGGCAGCCCTTTTTTACCCTCTTCTTCCTCCCCTCTGTTGCTCAGATATCTGGATTTCAAATACAGCTTTGACTAATTCTTGGCCATGTAATAGGAGGGAAATGCTTAGGCTCAGACTTTGAGATTAATCATGAACTGAATTAAATTCTAACTGATTACACAGTTGAAGACTGTTGCAGTGATGGGAAAGCTGTGGCTAACATGGGCAGGGAATTGCCATTAAAAAGTCCTCATGTTGTTAAGTTCTGTGACTTGATAATTACACGGTCTGCAGTTCAATAATTAAAAAATGTAACCTATGTGGTCTTGAATGGACTCATCTGAATGTTCTGAATGAGCAACCCTAAGCAGGCTGCCTTAGGAGGGCATGGAAAAGGTCTCACACAGAACACTGGCCCTCACTGGACAAGTGTTAGGTAAAATTGACTTTTATTTCATTGAGACTTTAAGGGCCTATAATTTTAGTGGCTGAGGAAATGACTTTCTGAAATGTGTCTAAGCAGACATTTAAAAATTCCTTTTTTATAACACATGTCCTGACTATTGATTATAAATATTTAGTTATATCATGGTGAACCTGAAACATAGACATTAGACTTAATGTTTGTTAGAAAAGAAGATGTTTTTTGAGAAACATTTATTACATGAATCTTAATGAATGACTAATCCAGTACATCTTTTCTACTACTCTCATAAAGTAAGGTTGATATTCACAAGTGTTGTAACTAGTTGGGTGCTAGTAGTTCAAAAATGTAATCCTAAGTATTTGGGAGGCTGAGACAGGTGTGGTTCAAGGGCAGTCTAGGCAAAACATTTGTGAGACCTCATCTCATCCAATAGATGGGTATGGTGGTATATACCTGTCATCCGAATCTATGAGGGTGGCTGAGATTAGGAGAATCATGGTTTGTGTGTCCAGGCCAGCTTGGGCAAAAAAAAGTTCATGAGATCCTATCTCAATGGAGAAAAAGCTGGGCATGGTGGCACCTGCCTGACCATTCCAGTGACAACCAGAAGCATAAAACAGTAGGATCACAATCTAGGGAGGCCTGGGGAAAAAGTGAGACTGTATCTCCAAGATAACAAAAACAAAAAAGACTGGAGGGATGGCTCAAGCAGTAGAGTGCCTAAGTGGCAAATGCTAAACTCTGAGTTCAAACCTTGGTACTGATACCAAAAAAGGGGGAAAAAAAGTGTCACATCTATGACTAGGGTGCTTTGCTTGATGCTGAATAAATGGAACTCTGAAATTGTGTATGGGTAGGTAGAATTCAGAAAAGATTGTGTTATAGTGTGTTATTAATATTTACAATGATACCTAACATTTTTTCATTGAACCAACAATATTTACAGAGTACCCAAAATATATTGAGTACTACTTTAGCTATGTAGAATATTCTAGAGAATTAAACAGAGATCTCTGCCTTACTGGAGCCTATGTTCTGCAGGAAGGAAGTACACAATAGGCAATGAGCATGACAAAAAATGCAAATTGTGTATTAGTTTTGGAGAAAAATTTCATACATTAAAAATATCCCCATGGCAAGACTTGGAGTTTTGAGGAAAAAATGGAGTGTCTGGTCTGGGGCTGTAGTTCTGTGAGTGGAATGACTGGTGGGAGTGAGGGAGATGAGATTAAAGAGGTGAGCAGGACAGATCAGTAGGGAATTGTAGGGTGAGATATGGTAATGAAATTGGATTGGAATTTATACTGTGTGGGAAGAAGCTCTTGGCAGGGTTCAGTGAAAAGTGGTGTAACAAATGTTGACAAAATCATTCTGGATGCTTTGTGAGGAAAAGTACAGGCACAATGGGGCAAAAGAAGAGAGCACTTAGAGGGCTTTGCTGTGATCCAGGTGGGTTGATGGCTTGGGCCCAGGATGGAGTAGAGATGTAAGAGGTAATCAATTTGAAATGTGGAAAGAAACTAACAGAATTTTCTAATATGTTAGGAATGAAAGGAAGATAGAAGCCTAAATTAGTTTTGCCTCTAGTTGTGTGACGATAATGTTGGAAGCAGGATGTCCTGATCTGTAACAGGTAAATCAGGCTTTTGGAACTCAACAGAGTAGCTGGCATGAGGCATTATTTAAAAAAAATAGGTGCAGTGGTCATTTGGAGGTATACTGGCTAGTTCATAAAATCTAGTTAGTGTTTGAAACCTGCACTAAAATACAAAAACAAAACAAAACAAAAAACTCTGAAGAGAAATATAATATAAAGGTATCTGAGACTATCCCACATAGGAAGGAAAAACATATATATATTTGTGTTTCTTTAAATATATATAAATATTGATAAAATAAACAATATTTGCATATAGATAATGATGAAAATGATGCTCACTATGATAAAGAAAAATTTAAAGCATTTGACCTAGCATATCTCCCAGAGTTCATTGTCATTGATTCAATCATTTTAAATTAAAATGAAAACAAAAGGAAAATGCCTATTCATGTGTAATAAAAAAATCACCCTTCCCTTGGCTTAGTGAAGGAGCATGGAGAAGAGAAATCTACTAATCCTTTGTATGCATATTAATTATGACCACAGACACCAGGAATCCAGATAAGCACAGAACTTTGGGGCAGTGTTTCATAACTGTAAAAATTGAAGAAGCAACATTTAAATATTGGATCCATAAGGAAATAGCCTGAAGGGGGAGAGCAGGGATAATGTTATTCAGTTTTGTGTCTTTTGAGGAAAATAGTTTTGTATTTGAAACCCGACCTAGATATATTGGTGAATGTAAGCCTAGAGTCTATAGTCAGGCTTCCAAGTCTATTTTCATTCAACAACCCCTCTATCCTGACAGTATACTGACTTAAACACATGGTGCTTTGGGAGAATGGAAAACAGGGGTTGTTGCATTTGGGGTTATGAAAGGAGTGACACAAACTAAGCTGAAAATGTCATTTGGAGATTAGGAAATTCTGAGGCATAGTGTCTGAGGACCACAGATGCCTGAAGGTCACGAAAGGGCTCTAAGCAGGAATAACCTGAGAATCATCCCATTTCTGAAATAACAGGTTAAATATTTATATCCCTGGTTCTCTTTTCTAAACTTTCTTGGAGGTAACCTTGTATTTTCTAGAAAATCAGAGTAGACACTTTGCCTTCCACAGACAGCTTAAATAACTACACCAGAAACATGAAGTGAAAAAAATAAGTTGATGGTTTTCTCTTCCTGCATAGGCTTCTGAAGTTCAATCTCTCCACAAATCAATACTTTTGAAACATAAAACATTTCCTTTGTGAAAGACTCTTTTGTTTGAAAAGATAAGATTCTTGAGAATCAGCAGCAAAACTGATTCTCAAGGAGGCAAGGTATAAAGTTTATTCCAATAGTTTAATAAAAAAAGGAGTAGACACTTACAGTAGGAGGCATTTCAGCTGGGAGGAGGTATCATGAAAGTGAAGACTTGGATAGATTGCATTTTTGTAAGAGGGGAGGAAAAAAGAGGGTGTCTGATGTGAGAAG
This sequence comes from Castor canadensis, assembly GCF_047511655.1. Taxonomy (NCBI): domain Eukaryota; kingdom Metazoa; phylum Chordata; class Mammalia; order Rodentia; family Castoridae; genus Castor; species Castor canadensis. Next base: position 76,260,836 of record NC_133399.1, on the reverse strand, counting down.
GGGGCGGTCATGGGGGTGGAAATCCGGAAGCTGGATGTACAGTTGGTCACATGCAGATTAATGGAATTGTAGAGAATTATGTATAACTGATCTTCAGCCTCAGAGAGTTAAAATAAAGCCTTCAGAACAACTCAGATTGGCTGAGCACCAGTTTACTCAGGTAGAGAGACCCTATCCATTCTCATAAGGAATTTGGAAGGATCATTCATGAGTATGACAGTTACCTAGATCTAGCTAACTTAGGATCCATGGGTAAAAATTTGCATCTGTACTTTGCTATCTGGACTTGTTCTTTCAGTAGGTTAAAATACTTACAGGCTTTCTGATACAGACTATGGAATATTTGAAAGGCTAGGAGTGATGTGGAAGGGAATATCCTCACTTCCCAGTACCTGAAGTGTGGGTTCTCTGATGGACAGGAGTGCAGACTCAGCATCAACCTATGCACAGTGACTGCTGCTTTTTTCCTAGAGGGTTGATGAACAGTAATATTGAAGAGGAAAGGAAAGGGAGTCTGGTTAAGTGGTAAGGGAGGTCTGAGCCCAGGCAATGGGAACATCCCAGGGAACAGTTTCAGAAAAAAAAAGAAAAACCAAAATTCAGGTTAGTACTTTACCAATTTCATAAATTTTATCTTAAAGACTTTAAAACCTAGGCTGTGTCCCCTGCTATCTATGTAATATAAAATAACATTTTCATTGGCATGGGAATTTTAAAAAGTAGCCTAAGCAAAACATAATTAAAAAGACAAACATATTTCTCTCCTAATCATATCATGTATTCAAAAGCTTAATAGAAAATATTTTGCTTTCTTTGCTACTTAGTATTATCTGTGTCACAGCTACCTGTTCCCACCCCTCCCTCTGAGACCAATTAGGGTAGATAATTATGAGTTGACTAGATAGAGGGAAGGGTCAAATTAAGCACTGATGTAACCAGTGAGAGCCACACTAATTCCTTCCCACTCAGCACCTGATTCTCTGATAGGCTCTTTATTAAGTTGCTGGTTGGACAAGTTTTAGAAATGCAGTCACAATTAATTGCTGGGAACCTAGGTAGCAACTTAACTTAAGAAAAGATTAACAATGTCTTCCTTCTCCCATCCTTGTTCCTTTCCTTCTTTCTGTCTTGGAGTCTGGCATTGTATTAGGATGCTTGCCTTTCAGAGTCCAAGTTAATTTCTGAGAATTTCGAAATGGCCCACAGTTGGCACAAATGGGACATCTCATATGTCATAAAGAATCTGTAAAGTTTCACCACAGGACATCAACATACTATTTCTGATCATTTGACAGTAGTTTGATTGCCTTCAGAACAGCTGCTTTATTTAACACATATTCTCTCTCCATTTGTGTAAGTACGCAGAAATTTCTCATAGGTAATTGTTCTAGTATAAGAGTTGGAGAAAGCATGAATAAAACTCTTAGCTCTCTAACCTTTCCAGAGAGTAATTTCTTTTTTTAAAAAAAAATGATTTTAAGTGTATAAGTTCTTTAAATTTCGTTTTTCTCTAAGCATTCTGTAGTCCATCATCAAAAATGAGATGGAGTCAGTGTCCATAAGGTCTATATTTAAAATGGTTTTCGAAGCATGTTGATCTCCTGCCATATCTTGCTTATTTCAAATCTTCCATTTGTAAGTCAATTGGCTGAGAATAAAGGTACAGTTGCTGGGAAGTTGAGAATAGAGCAGTTAACTGACATTAGCATAATATTTTGCTATAATTTTTGTTTAGTTGAATCTAACAGATCCATTAAAAACATGCAACATACATGGTTTTATTCACTTAATAATAAGTATAGTGAAGGACATTAAATACATAAAAATAAATGGAGAAAAAACATGGTGCAAGAATTTAACCGAATATTATGCAGTTATTAAATGGCAATTATGAAAGGCTACAGAAACATAAAAATGCTCTAATACTGGAAAAGGAAGAAAATGATATTATGCTGTGATTAAAAGTGTTAAAAATTATGAAAGCATTTTTATAAAAAAGAGAAATTAATTTATTTATTCATTGAGATTGCAGAACTATTGTTAAATAAGGCCCCTCTACAAAATAACTGCTCCATACACTTAAAAAACTATCAAAGCCATGAATGAAATTTTAGTCTGTGTTATAGTAAGCCATTCAAGTAGAAAATAATACATGATTAGATGTTTCATTTTTACAGTAAAAATTTAGTTTCCAAAAATAATATGTAAAGATTTTAAGTTTATTTGAGTATTTGACTATTTTTATTTCAATGCTTTTATTTTAAATTTTTGTCTTTGCAGTCATTTATAATCAAAATTTCTTGAGGTAAATTAAGTTGCTCTGTGGTTGTCTTATGTTTGTTAGACACTGTAGTAATCTTTAATGTCTCTGCTAATATTACAGGAAAAGATGGACTTTCAATAGTCTTACAATAAGAAATAATTGGTCAGAATATTTTTTTCTTAGTTTATTGGTACTAAACTTGCAATATATTAAGCTTACAAAGGCAACAAGTGATACTTTCCTTTCTTAGTAAACAATTAGAATTTTGCATTTTTATATTACTTGATGGAAAACATTCTTTTACAGTTGAGCTGAAAACAAAACAAAACCAAGAAACAACAGCAACAATAGGATTTTAACAAAACAAAGGAGGTACATTACATTGTTATAATAATGTTACATGGAGGCAAAGGAGAGCAAGACTCACCATATTGTTACTCTTCTTGGATTGACTAACAATACAATGAATGAGGTATAGAATCCAGTTATGCAATTCTTTATTTTGTCATGTAGAAAAGAACATAGCTGCCATTTTCATTTTGCTTATGGCACCTGAGCCTTAAACCATTTCTACTAACTTTTACAATAAACCTAATGAGATACAGTTAGATCTTAATAAAGATAGAACTTTGCACTGATGGGTATATTTTCATTTGAACTGTAACCAAGAAAAATTCCATCCCAGTCCCTTGCTTAAAAGATTGTTTGATGGTATCTTTTATTCCTTTAGATTAGCTGTAATTGCAAAAAAGGCTTCACAGCCCAAAGTGATAATCTTTACATCTGTGACTGTTTCTCGAGCTGTAAGGATAGTCTTAATTGAGAACTAAACTCTCTTCTCACTCAGATCGTCTTGAAACCAACCACTCAGAGTTGCTGTTTGGAGTTAGAGGTTGGCCATGGGATGGAGTGAAGATAATTTGGTCTCCACAGGAATTCAGATTCTGATTGAGGCCTTGCAGTGTTTCAATCAATGAAACCAATGAATTATACTCAGTGTAGGTTCAGCAAGTGCTGGATTGTTCCCAGAGCCAGAGTCAATTATTTTAAGTGGTAATCAAGTTGCCTTGTCATTGCTCATATTTGATCATCAGAAAATCATGTCCATTCATGTCCATATTTTAAAAAAATCCTTTGATTCCATGTGTATGCCTGTCACTTGCATGTTGAATGCAAATGGGCCCCACAGAATTATGTCACATTGACCTCCTTCAACATATGGAATGAAGTGCAAACCTTTCCTGGAGACCTCTTCAGACTTTTTAAAAAATATCTAAATATTTCATTTTTTCCAGGTGACATGAAGTCATTTGTTACTGCTAGAATATCTAGCTTATATACTTAGTTTTGTATTTCATAACAAAAATTGCTACATTTCTCGTTTGGGAACTTTTGACTGTCTAGCCAACAACTACCTTTTTTTTTGTATTACTGAGATTTGAACTCAGGGCTTACACTTGAGCCATTCTGCCAACACTTTTTTTGTGGTAATGTTTTTTGAGATAAGATCTTGTGAACTGTTTGCCTGGGCTGGCTTCAAACCATGATCTTCCTGATCTCTGCCTCCTGAGTAGCTAGGATTACAGGGCGTGAGCCATTGGCAACCAGCTAACAACTACTTATTAAGATGATATTTTGTGTCAAGTACTGTGCCACACACTAAAAGATAGCAACTGTGAACACTGCAGAGGAAACAGGAATAACCTTATATTAGAGGGATCTATTATATTGATTTGCCTTGTTTATGGAGTTGTAGGTATCTACAACTATAAATATCAAGAGATAGCAAATAGACATATGCATCTGCTGATTTTAGCTGTTAGCACTTGAAAATAAAATACTGAAAGTTTTTTCACTGTCTTAATTCATTGAAACTGTGTCTGTCTATTTTATGATTTATATATGCATACTTTCCAGAGGCACCAGCATTTAGTAGAGACAAATAGAAGGGAAAATTATGGACTAATTGGGAATTAAATAAGGGGTTTGGCAGATTTCAAAGTAGAATGTGAGATTCACACAGGAAGGTTTTGTAAGAGATCATTACAGGCAAAACAAATACCCCTGCTCTTTCAGTTTTCACATTCAAGGTTAAATATTAGCAATGTTTGTGATGAGTCAGGGAGTGGTTTGCGAATTGGTGGATATGCAACAATACAATGGAAAAATAATGCAAAACTTTTGCAAAATAAAAGGGTGAATACTATAAAAGATGTATTATTTCATGAAGTCAATAAAGTAATATAAAAGAACTATCTACAACACAACAAACTTAATGACAAATGAAAGTTTATCAGTCTAGACCAGCTAATAATTGAAGGGAAGTGAAAGAAACAAAGACAATGAATAATATCTAAATAAAATACAATAACTTCACCACCAAAAACATTAAGAAAGACAATCAGAAAAATGATGGCACTCTAAATTTCATTTCAAAAAATGGCAAATACTTTTGTCTTTTGAATCCAACATTCAGTAAGGAATACTATACATCTATAATTTACTATCAGAAAAAATAATGTTCAATTCACCAACTAACATTTGATTAATTTTTGTTTTTTTAACCTTGTTTAATTGTAACCTTATTTTTATTAAACATAAAGTAAAATTATTTTATAATTTATATTTTACTGTGAAAGACACAGGAGAGCCTCGCCCATCTACCCTCCCTATATTAACTAAACTATTTTACTCTCTGTCACATGGATTTATTTTACATGGCTTTTTTCAAGTACCAGTGATCAAGGGTTCTGTTTATGTGTGAACAGCCTTCTCTGCCTTCTGATTTTGAGGTCAAGCAATTCACTTTCATTTTGAATCAGCAATTTGCTGAATTTCTTATCATCATTGCAAATTACTCGGACAGACCAGTTAGGATCCAATAAATTTCCAAGAAGCAAGTCAGAATAAAAATCCATCTCACCACTTTAAATCATAATAATGAATTAAAATATAATGGAAATATCTCAGATTTAGTTTAGCAGAGAAATTATAAGACCTTCCTAAATATGCACGCACGCAGAAGAATATGTGCACACACATACACACACTTTTGAAACTTTGTTAAAGAACTTTAATGAAGTGGTAAGAAACACAATTGTATGTCAATTCTCTCTAACTTAACGTCAAATTGACTGTTCAATGTTTCCAGTAAAAATTCTAACTAGAGTGTACTGGAGAATTTGAAAAACTGAATCTAACGAATACAGTGAAGAGCAGTCACCCACAACTAGCTAAGATAATTTTGAAAAGGAAGCCCCAATCTATTGTATGAAGACATACTCCAAAGTTATATTAATCAAAAAGGTTGTGGAAATAGCATGGGGAAAGATAAATAGGATAATTAGATAAAAGAGTGTTCAGCAGAGGTTTTCATATGTAGGAATTTGTAATGTAGTTGAGCTAGCATCAAAAATCTATGACAAAAGATAGAAATTAGTTAGATCATGCTAAGCAAATTGATTTGCAGTGTGGAGAAAAATGACTCTGATTTCTATATCACATCATATTAAAAATAAAGTCCAGGAAATCTATAGGTTTAAAAGCAAATCCATATCCTAAATGAGAGAAAATATCCTTATAATTTGTATATGGGAAATGTTTCTGAAATAATTTAAAAGCGTATTTTATGGTTTAACAGGGGTGTGAAGTTTTACTCTACTTGAAGGCATTAGGTCAATGTGCCAACAGTCGCACGAATACATGAGAAGACCCGAGACTGCTGGGTTGAGCTAAAGCGTCTTGTTATTCAACATTCAGCAGGCAGCATGAGCTCACATTTGTCTTCACCATCTTCCCAGTTCCGCTGGAGCAACACAAGCAGGTTTAGAAAGATGTTCCACAAACAATGGGCATGTGTCATAGCAAAAAAAATCCTAAACTTAAGAAAGCCCACCTTTTATAAATGGCTTCAGGCAAACCACCCAGCTTTTGTCACATAAGGAGAAGTCTTTATTATATTGGTATCATATATGACTTCAATTCTTTTTTTTTTTTTCTGGTGCTGGGTTTTGAACACAGGGCCTACATTTTGAGACACTCCACCAGCCCTTTTTTGTGATGGATTTTTTTGAGATAGGATCTCACAAACTATTTGCCTGGGCTGGCTTTGAACTTAGATCTTCCTGATCTCTGCCTCTTGAGTAGCTATGATTACAAGCATGAGCCACTAGCCCCTGGCTCTGTTCTCTATTCTTGATGAAGAAGTATTGCTTTTCTAAAGCTGTTCATTATAAAAACATCTCTGAAAAGATGATCCAGAACTCATGCAAGAAATCCAAAACCGTGAGACCCACAGAAAATTGTCTGCCAACAGAACTGACAAAGTAAACACAGAGATTACACTTAAGGATTTTGCATTAGATTCATCTAACTTGCAAGCAAAAGATAAGAAATCAATTAAAAATGAGCAGAAGTTATGAATAAGCACCTCATATAAGGTACAACTCAAAATGCTACTAAGTACATAAAGAGATGTTTGACTAGTAATTAGAGAAGTAAAAATTAAAACAAGTATATAACACTTTAGCTTGTACCTGCCAAACTAAAAACAATTATAATCTGATTAATATCAAATGTAAGCAAGGATGTATAGACAGTAACCTTCACACCCTGCTAATTACAATGGATCTTGGACTATCCTTTTCAGAACAAATTTGTTGCTATTAGGGAAAACATAATGCCTATTTTTCATGACCCAGCAATTCCATTTCTTGGAATCAATTTCAGAACAACTTTGCTCAGATATGTTTTCAACTCAGCAATGATACAGGTTATCAACATACCCATTAAAAGTGGAAATGACTGTGAAAATTGTCATTTTATATCCAATCTACATATGGAAAATGATATCCATATGAGGGAGTATCATCCAGTAAGTGGAAGGTCTACACAAGAACTACAAAGTATGAAACATATATGTCAAGAGTAAAATATTGAGTAAAGATATAAAAATAATTGATATTTGTAACATAAGGGCATTTATGTTGATTTTTAAAAACACACACAAAACAATTCAAATTGTAGAGAACCATGTTCATCTGTTCACAGTCATTCTCTATTTCTTTTCTTTCCTTTGCTTGTCTTTAAGTTCTGACCATTATCTGAAATTATATTTTTGATTAAGTTGTTTATTTGTTGTTTCTACCAGTAGAGAGATGTCACTAGGGCTGTGTTGACTGTCCTTTCCCTAGTAGACCAGAGTTCCTACCATAGTGTCTGGCACACAATATAAGTTCACAAATGGCTGTTAGTGAATTGTATATTTTTGTGGATACACTTGTATGTAAATGAATGAAAATGAAATATCATGCAATTTGAATGTCTTCAAGTTTCCATAGTCTGTGAAAGTACACAAAAGCACCTAACATCTTCTACCACAATTCTTGATTTTACCTCTATTAGCTCTGTGCAAATTCTAAGTAAGTACTTCTTGGCATTCCATAACCTGATATACCCACCTGCCGATAGTCTCCATGAAGCATCTTTCCAGTTTGTCTCCTGAGATGGCAGCTCCTTCTTGCTGACTTTTGCTCATGAAGATGCTTAGAAGATGACTGAGACCCATGTCACTATCGAATACCAGAAAGAGATGCCAAAGCTGATTCAAGGATGATGTTAGCAGATGCTTCTATGACTTAGAAGTTCCTGATCATTGAAGTTCCAGATAAGTGTGGTTTCCTTACCTAAAGCTGAAGAATGTCTTGCTCCCCAAGATACTTTGTGATCTTGGGATGGAGTTAAGAGGGCTCTCTCTAAACAAAGCCAAGCTATATCATACATCATATTTCTTGTCCAATTTAACAGACAGGCAGGCAAATCTATAATTTTATCTCTTTCTTTAGTTAAGCAGTAAAATATCTTTGTATCAAATTTTGTAAAAATGTTTCTGGAAATATCATGTGCCACCTAGTTTCACAAACACCTGAACTCTGAATTATAGCTATTCTAGTTCTTCTTGATACGTTCAAATCCAATGGAGGAAAGAACTTCCAAGAGAAGGTGGCCCAGCCTGTACAAATAAGGACAGGTTTGAGAGGAAGTCATTAGGTTTGGCATCTAATAACTCATCTGTAGCATTTAAGAAAATGGAGACATATTTTGAGAGCTCTCAAAGTATTTGAAATTCTCTTTAGGAGAACTGGGCTCTGCTAAACATTCGGGAACAAACATTTCTCTCCAACAAACTGAGAAATACAGAATTACTTTTTACATTTTATTTAGAGATGTAGATATGCTTCTATAGCCACAGCAAAACTTGGAACCATGTTGGTTTCTGGTCGCTGGGCTTAGGATTCCTCCTGTTTAATAAGAGAGTAAACAGTACTTTTGACAATCAGTGGTTTTCCCCAGTGTCTTAACTAACATTCTCTCCCTTCACAACACTGGCTCTCATAGTCCAGGATGTTTTAAGCAATTCTTGAAAGTATAATAACTGTTGGCACTCTTGCCTTCTCAATTACTGCATTTGCCATCTTCTAAGTGACTGTTGTAAACATTCTGGAACAAAAGACTCTATAAACTAAATCTATTTGCTTCCCAAAAGGAATGGGTTCATAAGAAAAGAGGCTTGTAAAGGCATTTGTTTTTTGCCAAATGAGTTGAATATATATTTTTCTTCCTCATGATTCATTCTTAATTGTAAGATTTTTATTTTTAGAAAGTATTTTGAGATTTTGTTATTTTATAGTAAGAACATAAAATAATCCACCCAATATTCCAAACCACAAATCAGAGAGCAAGAGGCATTCTGTATGTGTTTTGCCAAATGGAGAGAAACCTGATCTCTTACTCAGATTGGGTTGCTAATATACAATATCATACACTGGTGGCTTAAATGAAAATCTGTTACTTCTCACGTTCAGGAGGCTAGAAGTCTGAGAGGGTACCAATGTGTTTGAGCTCTTGGTGAAGACTCTTCCTGATTATGGTTCTTCCTTGGTATATGCATGGAGAAGGGAAGAGAAAAGGTTAGGGAAAGAGGGAGGCCCTGTGTGTCCTCCCTTTTTAGAAGGGTGCTAATCCCATCATCAGGGTCCCACCGTCATGATCTAATCTAGCTCTGATCGCTTCCAAAAGGCAACTACCAGTACATTGGGGGATATGAATTTGAAAGAACAAACATTCAGTCTACAGTACCTGTAGTAAATTTTTAAAAGGAGAACAGAGTTTGTTTCTATAGCAGAAAAGGATCTTTTCATTGCCTGACTCTTGAGAAGTTTTTGTAGAGAGAAGAGCAGAAGATGACAAGATCTTTCCTCAAATAAGAGCAAATAAGTGTCTATTAGTGTAGATTTCAGAAGGAAGAATGGGCTCTGTCTAGGAGTAGTGAGTTGCATGTGACCAGAGGCATTTTAGCAAGCATTTAGGGGTGTAGTTGTAGTTGGAGGAAACCTTTAGAATCTTTCATTCTCAGGCCTTAAGAGATAACTTACACTTCAGTTCAAGCTGAGTGTTTTGTAGGACAGATGAAAGTTTTCATACTTTTTTTGTCTCCATAGAAGCCAAGGGCAGGACTGAAACAATACCAGAAATGAAATATCAGTAATGCATAAATACGGCAAGAACTGTAGGCACGGACAACTTTTGCAGTTATGTAAAAATACATGTAGCACAAGCAAATCTGGACTCTTGTCAGTTCTCTGTCAATGATTATGTTGATAACATTTTTCCTTTTTTGAATTCCTTCCCCCCGACCCTGCTTCTACTCTTGGAAATTCAACCAGCTTTCCTGCCGCAGATTAAATGGATGTTCCTCATGAAATAATTCCCTAATTTATAAGGTAATTATGATCATTCTCTGAGTCATGCTTCCTATTTTTTTTGTCTATTCTGTTTAGCACTTAGTAGGTCCTTCTATTATCCCTGAGCTAATTCTATCACCTATTACTTTTATTCTAGAACAGACTTTTCTTACCTACTAGTATCTAAATTTTTGAGAACAAAGATTAGGTATAGTAGATTTTTATGTCCTTTAAAATGTCTAATACTCTATAGCTATTAAATCTCAGTAGTTAGATGTTAAATGAACAGATGAATGGCCAGAACATTCTAAGTAGAGGAAAGAGGACAAAGTTGCTTCAGTGCTGCAGGATTTCTCGCCCAAGGTGCCTTATAATCTATCTGGTCTCCCCCCCCAACCCCGTATGTGTATGTTTTATTAGTATGTATTAATCCCACATAGCAACTTTCCTTTAGAATTGTAAACTTTATCAGTAGTATGAGGTAAATATCAGCTAACAACTCAGAGTATAAGAAAGGTAGAATGATTTCAAGTAACTTAAATACAAAGAAAGGACTTTGTAAGGCACTTCTAACTCTTTTCCATATTTCCCTTTAGGCTCAATTTACAAGGAAAATTCCCCTATATTTCACAGCAATATTACTTATTTTACAAAAATTCAGTCATGGCCAGCCAACTAGAAGCTGAAATGGAGACATTGTACAGCCACCTTGGCTCTATGTCCTTAATATATGTCCAGAGGGTTAATACCTAGTAAAGCACAGAGGATGACAGCCAGATATAATAGTCATGATACTCACGGTGGAAAATAAAGTTGCCAGGAAAGCCAAAATATAATTTCTCCTGTGACTATTCTCTCCAGGAAGTACTGAGAAACACCTTTCCAGCACAATAGTCATTGAATCCAATTATATATTTTTAGACATCACTAACTATTCTTATTTTCCCTTTCCATTTCCAGAAAATTCTGCACATCTGGAAAGAACAGCAATCAAGAACAGGAACTGGCATATTTGTGCTTGGTTCCTACTGGGTATGTTTCATTTAATTTCCTCTGTTTTTACAACATTTTCCTGTACTACTAATTCCAGACATTCAATAAAATACTGCACCACATAGAAATCATTGGGGAAGGAAAGTCTAAAGAGAGAATGACTGGATTTCTGAGTTTCTGATCACCAGAATGATCCAGAATAGCAATCAAGAGAAATTGTTCAGGTCCCTAATAACCACTTCTCTGGGATCTCCTCTTTGTCAGTACATATAGACTGTCCTGCCTTTTTGTACCTCAAGTCCATTGCCAGACAGACTGTCCTATCTGTGTTTGCCTTCTATATCCTACCCACCTCCTCAGTGTCAGAAGAAAGATCACAGGGGATCATGTGTTTGATTCAGTTTCTTATTCTTTAGTCATCAGGTTATAATCAATCACTTTTTCCTGTGGGAAAATGAGAAATTATATCTTTCAACATTTTTCATTTATAGAAAATGAAGAACTAGTGATAGATAGTATTTAGAGTAAGGTTATAGTGTGATGGAGTCAGGAAGGAATTAGAAATGAGATATACAGGTCAAGAACTGAATCATGACCTAGGCTTTAAGCCTGATAGAGAAGTAAGGCAGGCCTAAATTGGGTAAACCATTCATTTAGAAAATGATTTGAAGTAAATAAGTAGTCCTGAGCACTTAGTTTGTGGACATGATTTATTTAAGCTGTTGCTGACTTTTACCTATTTCCAATATGTGAATGAGTTTCAAATCCTTGCCTAATAGCTGTATGTAAGGTCAGGAAAGTCTGTGAGAGTACTGAGTGTCCATAAGATGTGAGAATGCAGAAAACACAAAATGAGAAGGCTGTGGACACAAAAGTCAAATTTTGACAACTTGAGATCAGGGTCTCAAGTTGAGGCACTTACTTTGAGGCACTCCATCAGGCATTTTTGTGTTATATATTTTAGAGATAGGGTCTTGAGAACTATTTGCTCAGTTTGGCTTCGAACCACCATCCTCCCGAGCTCTGCCTCCTAAGTAGTTAGGATTACAGGACTAGGTCACTGGAGCTGGTACTCAGAGGGGTGATAAGTAAGCCCCTTGGTTTAATCCTCTGTTTCCTTTTTACTTCTCTCCCTCCTTTTCTTCTTTCCTCCTTCCTTCTTCCTAATTTGTTCAAGAAGTCACAAGGTAAGGTGTGAATACTGTCAGCAGTCTGGTGGGAGAGTTCAGGACCTGAGTGAGGTTAAAAAGTGTGTGTGTGGGGTGGGGGATGGTTCATGGGTTGCAGCTTGGTGCTGGTTAATAGAGGAAAGAGCAAGTTGGAGAAGATATCTGACAAGGGTAGAGCATGGTGGGAATCTAGTGTGAGATCTTGGAGATTGAATGAGATGAAGAAAGGGGAGTAATAGTGGTAGTCTTCAGTATAGGATTCTGGGAGACCAAGCAGGTTGAAAAATTTGCCTGTATAAGGGAGGAGGGTGATGATGGCTTTGGTAAGAGCTGGGTAGATACAAAGGGAAATGGTTAAATACTTATATACGTCTCAAATCATTTAGTCATATTTATTCCTATGAGTTCAGAGTCACAAATATGGAAAAACAGAAAACCGGAATGACCCTTAAAATGTTAGACTAGCAATGGAAGTATCAATGTTGACTCATAGGTTTCAAAAGAGTGATATCTAGCTAGATAGCTATAAGCTATATATATCTTTATATAATGTGAGAGCATTTGAGTAATATGCTGAAGATTTGCTTGTTAATAGGTAGAAGAGATAAAAATGCATTAAAATGTGTTCTAGTTTTACAAATAGATGAAAATGTTATAAATGTAATATGATTCAAAATACAGTCATTTGCTATAATTGATAGAAACTAATGCACAATTTTCATCAAAATAAAGTAAAATTTAGAAATTTCAAATTATAGGTAATAAATTCTCTGTTCAAGTCATGGAGGCAGAAAATTTGAATTACTAAGTCTCCATAGAACTCAAATTTCAATAGAAATCTGAAAAAACAGCATTTCATAAATTGGATCTCAAGAGAGCCTCAACCATTTTCTTGGTAGGTATTAAAAGTTTATAAACCAGACAGCTAACAATACATATGAAATAAGGGAAATAACACAATAAAAGATGAGGGGATACATACACTGATTGTCTAGCTAAGAGATTCTATCCTCTAATATTAGCACATGGTTATTGTTAGACATACAGAATATCTTTTTGAAGGAAAGCAAATTCTTCTACAAGAAAATGGAACACACTAAACAATGAAGTTATTGTGGTTATCTGTCCTCTGAAAACAAAACAGTTTGTAATAATAGGACTCTAGTTATAGCCTAAAGAAACATCATGTATTGAAAGAAGCATTATAATGGTAGATGAAGAGTTTCTAAAAAGAATAAAAATGTTTCATGTATATACGTGGAAGCAAAGTAGAATACCAAATACTATTTGGTAATAATAAACAAAATCTTAAAAATGTAAATTAAAGAGATTAGGTCTCTTTCTTTGCCATAGTAAAATAATTCTTATTTTTTTTTTTTGTCTCTGGCCTTAATGGAGCAATAAGGAAGATTGTGGCAACTGAATCTATCCAGGGACATTCAAGAACACAGCCACCTTTGATGACACAAATTGACATAGAGTTTAGAATATCATTCACTAAAACAATAAAAGATTGTATATCATGATAGCAAATATTTGGTGGGCTTCCCCTAATTATCTAAAGATATCAACTGGCTAATAGCTCGTCAGGATATTGAAAGCAAAGGTGCTTGGCAGGAATGGCCGTATTCTTCATAGTTTATTCTTTATAAACAGATTAGAACAATTGGAAACTTCAGAAAGCATTTCCAAATTTCAGAAGTTATGACACATTGTTAGGCAGGGCACCCTTATTTAAACTGAAAATGTAAGATGATCTTGTTGAAAATCTAAAAGAGTTTGGATGTACTTCACTGGCATTTAAAAATATTGTATATGTTTTGTAAGCTACAACTCAAACCCTCTTTATTTCATCTTCTGAGAATCAAAGTTCAAATTTCCAAATTTTTTCACCAACTATTTGCATATAACTGGGCTCTATATTCAAATTAACACATAGATGTCCTGTGAGTATGATTAACTGAGATTTAAACCAATGTCCCTTTTCTGCTCTTTTAAGATACAAAGAGTGCTTAATGAACTATATTTAGTGTCTACTAGAATTACTACCTACTGCACTTAAAAATGTGCAATTAAGTGAGTAGTATATAATTTTAAATCAGAAGTTTTTTTTAAGTTAAGTGTGATTAAATACACTTCTTCCTAATCTGCAATTATTACTCATGCTGGTTTTCTCTCATTCTTGAACAAAACTAGCTCATCCCAAATTTTTATTGGGTCATCCATAGTTTTATGGTACTTGTCACTGGCTGGAATTAAAATACCTTGTTCAAGTATCAAAAATTTTATAGTCCCTTTCTTTATCTTCTATAGACTTCCACTTTTCTTTATTATTCTATTAAGAGAGACATAATTATTTTTCTCTTATGAACTATCAGTACAAAGTCATAACTTACTTTGCAAGTTCTAAGTTTCTTCTCTGCTTTGTCTCATTCCTTATGTTCCAACCAAAAAATTATGAGCAAATATAATGGTGTGGGAAAATTATAATATTTTAAGTATTCTTATATGAATTCCATTTTTACAGTCTTTCTTTAATACTGTTCCCAATTAGATATTTCACAAATTTTACCTTCCCCCTTATTCAAATGTCTAAAAATATTTTTATAATTTGAAGTCTATTAAGAAACCATAGAAATCTCTTGAAAACTTTAGAAGTTTGAATACAGATACATAAAAGAAAAAAGAAAGAGATGCATCAAGACTTGTCTATAGCTATTACCATATAAATTTTTGAAAATAAATTTGGCACTGACAAATGTTGTCAACATTTTATTTCCACAAATCCACCCTCAATACTAAGGTGACAAATTGTCACTACTGGAAAGTCTAGGTTAGCCCTGCCTAGGCAACAGGTGCCAAGCTTTAGGTAATAATGAAAGAATCTGAAAGAATGCCTGGAATCACACATTCTTTTCCTCTTATTTTGCTTTTGAGACCTCCTCCCTTATGAAAAATTTAGAAAAGTCAGGCTGACATTCAAAGACCTAAGAAGCAAAGGCTTAAGTTCTTTAGTTCTGATGTATGCCTTAGAGGAAAAGGTAGATGCAATTCCTAAGGTTTCTCAGTTAGCCAGTTCAACTAACATTTGGTGACCAGATAGGATTTGGGGGCACAAGGTCAACTAGGAAGAAGCAGTTGGATTTTTTGGATTATTCCTTTAAGAATAATCAAGTAGATATGAGCATAAGTACAGCAGAGGCAAGGGAACAGCAGTCAATGAAGCCAGAGGATGTGACCCCTTATCTGGGAAAAAAAAAAAAAAAAGGATCATTTTCCATAGTGAGAATCATTCTTCTTTTTAATTCATTAATTAATTAATTTTGCAGTACTAGGGATTGAATCTAGAGCTTGCTAGGCAAGAGTTCTATCATTTGTGCCATGCCTCCAGCCTTCATTAGTTGTTTTGATAGTAGTTGTCTTGATTAATTAAAAAAAATCCTTGTGAAGAATTTGTATTTTCATTTCCATATGGGGGGGGGGGGGCTGGAAATGTTTCCCTGTTTTTTTCCCATTTCTTACCACTTTTAACCTAGTGCACTAAATTTCTTTTCTAATAATTACAATTATTTTTACTGCAAAAAAAATCCTTGTGAGAGAAATGTTGAAACAAGTCTTATGATCTTATTTTGCTAGATTTAGTTTGGGATGCCTAGAAGGCAAGAGGTAAATGCTACACTAAGCAGTTGTGTCATCCATAGAGAAAAGAATAGACAAAGGCCAAGGAGAGCTAACTCTGGCCTTCTCAACATAGAGACAAAAAAAAAAATCCTTCTCAGCAAGCCTTTTTCTATGTGTCAGGGAATTTTAATTTTCTGTTAATTTTAAGTTTCTTAAGAAACTTTATAGAAAACCAAAATACTAGTGTGCACAAAAATCATGGATTTTTCATCTTAGAAATGTCTACTTCAATTTTTGCTAGTGTTCATATACATAAATTATATACTTTTAATTTGTTGAAACATCCTTTTGCAAACATAAATTTATTTTTCAAACTGCTACACAGACACATAAATAGTAAAAATTTCTGAGGCATTGTGTGATGTTTGAATATGTGCATGCACTGAGCAATGTTTAAGTAAGGTTATACATATTCATTTTCTTAAATATTTGTCTCTTCTAGCTTTTTGAAATATATAGTACATTATCCTTATCAATAGCACCCAACCTCACAATTTTATTCTGGTTTATTAAACTTCTTTCCTAATAATTGCTATTATTTTTACTGATCTTATATATTCTTATTTTGAATTTTCCAATATATATGATATTTCTGCTTCCATATATTAACATAAATGACAATTCTATATAAGGCTTTATTATAAATATTTTATTATTACACTATTATCAGTGTTATCCAGATTATCTGAAAAGTGTGGTTGCATCTGTTCAGATTGTTTTGGAGGAGGAAAGAGCAATGATCATCATTTTATACATTCAGGCATCATTGTGTGTTACTAAAATTTATTTTTGGAGTCATAACTATAATATATCATGGTAAAAAATGTATTTGTACTTGTGTGAATTTTTTCAACATATGACTTGTGATTTCTATTTCCTTATAAACAAGCTTTTTAAAATTACAATGACCATTTATTCATCATATTGTGACTGATAATTATATATTTGCATGTGTGTATGTGTGTGAGAGATTAAGCTTTTATCAGTTAGATTATCATACATTGTCAATTACATGTGTCATTATAATTTATGAAAGTTATTTCTATTTTGTAATAGTTAAACATTCATTGACTGTTTTTCCTTTAATGATGCATTTCCTTACTAACACTGCTTATTTCTGTACTAGCACAGGCTTTTATTACAACAGAATTTCCTGTAGCTCCACAGTGATTTAAGAAAGCAATTTACATGGCAAAAGTAAGTGAGAGTAATAGATTTTCCCACCATTGCTACAAAAGATCCTTGTTGTTATCCTTAATTTTCCATTTTCAAGCAGTATTTTTCCCACAAAAAAAAGAGGTTAAAAAGATATTTAGCCTCAAAACATGTAAATAGAAACCCATAATAATTGCACATCTCCATTCGTATCTATTATGGGTAACTTTAAAAATTTTTGTGTCCATTATAATACATCTTTTTAAATTAAACATGAAAATATAATATTTTAATAATTTTTGTACTAAAATCATTTAAAGTATGCGAATATTTCAGTACACAGCTTTTGCAGACTGAGAATTTATAATTCTTTCATCATTACTCTTAATCCATTCACTGAGAACTATGCAGCAGAATAGTAGATCTATCTATCTATCTGTCTATCTATCTATCTATCTATCTATCTATCTATCTATCTATCTATCTATCATCATCTTTCATCTATCTATGTAGTCTTGGAGTAACCTTCTAGTGTCTAAGTCTGTGTTTCTCACATTTATTCCTATGCATCCACTTGCTTCAGATCATGTGAGGTAATTATTGAAGTGTGAACTTATATATTCCAACTGATCTTTGAATTTGTTTCTGTGGTGGAGCCTCAGGTGTCTGAATTCATAACAAATTTCCTAGTTGATTCTTACATGCACCATAATATGAAAACCAAAGTTCTAGGGGTTTTTTCTTTTCTAATCTAATACATGAAGGCCAAATATAATGAAGGTTGTGTTGTTCAAATTAGAGAACATTTAAAAATATTTAAGGACACAATATAAATTAGTTTTCCACATCAATAATCTAGAAATTATTAAATATCTCTTCAAGATATTTAAAATTAAGAAAATTCCTCCACCTGCAAAAATTTATAAGGGAACATTTTCTCAAGACTTGTTACTTGAGTTTCTTTGATTTAACTCATTATCGATTGAATTAAACTTAGTATGTTATTGAAGGATAACGTACACATACAAATGTGCCCAGAGACCAAGAATACAACTTTATTAATTTTCACAAAGTGAGCAGACCCATGTAATAAGTGTACACAACAAGAAAGAGAATATTGTAGGGAACTTTTTTCTCACTTCCAGTCACTACCACCAACCCATATCTCTACATCACTCCTATCCTATCCTTTTTTTCCCCACTGCTTTCAGTTTTTTTTATTGTTGTACTAGATGGGGGTACATTGTGGCATTTTACAAAACTTCTTACAATATATCAAATATATCGTACTTGAATGCACTGCTCCACTATTCTCCTTCACATCCCCTTCTCCTTTCCTGGAATAGTTTCAACAGACATCATTTTTCTGTTTAGATACATGTGTACACAGTATTTATACTGTATTTACCCTGTCACACCACAGATTAGCCTGTGTTACTTTTGAACTTTGTATACATATATGCTCTTCTTTTTTGTTTTCTTATTTTCCTCATGATCAAGGTCCTGAGATCTGTCTATGCTATTGCCTCTTACTATTTTATTC